>NC_056617.1:16829325-16968818 GCF_018340385.1 Cyprinus carpio | reverse complement strand
TCTAAATTATTTTAATCCTTGTGTAGGTGCTGGTGGTAGTGGAGGAGCTCCAGGACTTGGTCTGCAGGGTCAGGTAGGAACTGGTCCAGCAGGAGGATTTGGCACGGGGGCATGGCCAGTTGGTGGTTATGGTCCAGGGACTGTAGGGTCTGGATTTGCTGGAGCAGGACTTCCTGGTAGTGCTGTCGGAGCAGGAAGCAGAGGAGGGCTTGGGCCTGGGTATGGAACAGGTGCTGGAGGTAATTTAAACCAGTCAGAGTAAGTCATATACACAGCAATTAGAAAATCTGTATTATTAAAACTATACCTAATCAACTTATCTTTCAATTAATTACATGTGATGTCTTATAGGATATGGACCTGGATCAAAAGCAGCTAAATATGGCAAGTTGAAACACACTACATACACTTACATGTATATTATATGTGGCTCTTGATCATTGATTAATATACAGTACATTCAAATTGTCAAAAATGTTACCAAATACTTTTTTAATATAATGATAAAACATAATTTAATATTAATTTATGTATTTTTTCAAACACATATTTGTGTTTAATGCACATTACTAATATTTGTTAAGGGTAAAAATAAAATGCTTGCCTTGAAATTATACAACATTAACAGAGTCTAAACCCATGCATATCTTAAGGTTTACCTGGATCTGGAGGTGTCTTGGGAGCAGGAGGTGTACCAGGAGCTGGAACAGGATTGGTAGGAGGTACTGGCGGTATGTGAAGCAATTTGACATGCAACCGTTTTTTTTTGTTGTTGTTTTTTTGTTAAAGGGACACTCCATCCAAAATTGTACTTACTTATATTTACTTGTTTTAAAACTACATGACATTCTTTCTTCAGTGGAACATAAAGCAATCTGAGAAATGTTTTAAGTATTTTTTTTTTCATACAATTCAAACAAATAATTAAATACATACATACTTGTTTTTTTAGTTCTGCCTGGAGGGCTTGGGACCGGTGTTGGATATGGAGGTAAAGTTTTAAAAACTTTCATTAGATGTGAAATACTAATTACTAAAATTGAAGTATGTCATCTAAGCATTGGTGGGTGAACCTGCTGTTTTGTTCATTTCATTCTAAAGGGTATGGAGGAGCACAAAAACCACCTAAATATGGTAAACAACTTCTGGTACTTAACTTTTATAATTAAAATATCACATGTATAGAGACTAAGATCTGACCCCATGCATTCCAATTAGGACAACCAGCTGGTGGGGTCGGAAGTGGGTTGGGTGGGTCGGTACCAGCAACTGGTGGAACTGGGGCCACAGGAACCGGAATCGGAACTGGTGATGAAACTGCTAAAAGAGGACTAAATAACAGTTAATAGATACAAATGTGAATTTGTTTACATGCTCAGCGTTACATCACAGGTGGTGTAGGTGGGGCTGGAGGCACACCAGTTTCAGGAACCAAACCAGACAAATATGGTGAGTTGGCAATCTATGGTTATATAATCTAACCATCCATATCTCCAGTAAAATATTGCTATTCCAATTTTCAATTTAAATCCGGGGTACCAGGCATCATAGGAGGAACAGCAATTCCAGGAAGTACAGCTGCTACAGGCACAGATCGTGGAGCAGGACTTAAACCTGGAGTTGATGGAGGTAATGCAATTCATTTGTAATGTACATTAAGATACACATATGTGACATCAATAATAGTATATTATAGTATAATATAGTATATTATAGTAGACCATAATAACTATCAGTCTTACCTGTTCCATGTTAGTGATTGGCAGTCCTGATGGTGCAACCCGTGGTGCTGGAGATGGTCAAGGTTATTACCTTTTTTTCTTTTACTCTATTATAAACATTTATTCTCTATTTTGTTATTAAGCTGTTAATTTGTTTGTTCCTGAGTTGTAATTTTAACATTCTGTTGAACACACAGGTGGAACAAAAGCTCCCAAGACTGGTAAGAAAAGTTTTTTTTTTTTTCATTCCTTTTTTCCTCTTTTTTTCCTTTTTTTTTTTTTTTTTTTTTACATCCCATCTGATCCCATCAACTAAAATAAAACAATTGTCCTTTTGACAATGTAAGAAAAAATGAACAGGCATTTTCACCTTTTAGCCACCAGTTTTATTTTGTGATTATTTCAGAATCTGGCGGACCAATAGAGGGATCAGGTGGGTCTATTGGAGGTGGTATTTAAAGTTGGATTTCCAGCTTTTTAAAAGGAAAGATACTGAGCAGCATGTACTCTTTTTCAGGTGTTACTGGTGGGTCTATTGATACTGATGGACTTGATGGGGTTGCTGGGACAGGAATACCCATTTTAGCTGGAGAAAAACCAGGTAGACCCTTCCTTTTCAGTGAACTTGTAGACATCATCCTTTGCAGTTTGTCATCTATTTTTCATCAATGTGTTTTCTTTTTGTAGCTCACATTTAATTTACATAGAATAAAAAGCATACATTGCATCTTGTAATTGCTTATGAAGTGTTGAAAATGGGATTTGAACACAAAATTACTAAATGAATGACCTTTTTCATGTTTTAGGTGTCTCTGGAACTGTACCAGGTTTGTATTAAGCTTTTATTTGTACTATACTGTAAATGAACAGTCATTTCTAAAGTCTAACAATTCCTTTTTACCTTATTGACCTTCTCCCTTTTTAGGTGGAACGGGAGTGCCACGACCCGAGAGTAAGATCTGTCTTAGTAACCTGAAATAAATACTGACCTCACATAAAATAACTGATTCCAAGATTATGTTCCCTGTTTCTTATTTTAGTAGGCGCTTCAGCCGATTTACACGAAATAATCCACCTACATCATGTTCAAAACTTGCTAATGTTACGGCTCCCTCTAGTGGAGGAGTCTCTTACATGCCCAGGTGAAAAAAAAGTGCACTTCCATAGTTTACTAGTGCTCTATTTTCACGCACTAATTTTGTACTTAATGTACTAAAAATAATTATTTAGTACTTCTTAAGATAAACTTAAGATCATCTAAGTGTACTCCACTGTGCTGTTTTGGGACACCATGAATATCAACTAAAATGCACTTTTAACATACTATCTCTGTATTTAAAAAAAATTAGATGATCTTAGATGATCTTAAGTTTATCTTAAGTACTAAATAATAATTTTTAGTATATTAAGTACAAAATTAGTGCGTGAAAATAGAGCACTTTAAGTACATTATGGAAGTGCACTTTTTTTCAGCTGGGTGTAGTCTTAGTAGCTTAAATAAAATTAATTATTTTGAAATTTATTGAGCTTGTGAATAGTTTTTTTAATGCAAATATATTTTGCAGTGAAAATTCACAATATAATCTGTACACAAAGACAACTTTTTTTCCAGAGACTCGAGGTTAGTCAGTTACGGATACAAAGAATGAGCATTTTTATTGGTTCCCTTGAAATGTTCCTGTTTTAGGTTTTTAGAATGGTGGTTTTGATTGATTTTTAGTTTATATGAAAATAAGCTTTTGTGGTTAATATTGCTTGTGAAGAGGCTTTAATGCTTGTATGTCCCAGTATGACTAAATCACTTAAAATACAGTTGTTCTTCCGTAGGAGTTGGCGATAGTGGAACACTTCCAGGAGCCAAACCACTAAAGCCCCCAGGTACTTCATGCCACTTCACTGTACTCTCACTGTCTCAAAATATTTGGGCAAAGCAAAGCAGGTGCTTTTTCATTTGCAAAAAGATTTATTTTATTTTTCTTACTGTAGGCATTGGAGGTGGAGCCATTGCTGGACGTGGAGATACCCCAGGCGTTATTGAAGGAGGACCTGGAAGTGTAGGCGGTGGTTCAGGTGGGGTTGGTGGAGTTCCAGGTGGAGTCGGTGGAGTTCCAGGTGGAGTCGGTGGAGTTCCAGGTGGAGTCGGTGGAGTTCCAGGTGGAGTCGGTGGAGTTCCAGGGGGAGTTGGTGGAGTTCCAGGGGGAGTCGGTGGAGTTCCAGGTGGAGTCGGTGGAGTTCCAGGTGGAGTCGGTGGAGTTCCAGGTGGCGTGGTGGAGTCCAGGTGGAGTCGGTGGAGTTCCAGGTGGAGTCGGTGGAGTTCCAGGTGGAGTCGGTGGAGTTCCAGGTGGAGTCGGTGGAGTTCCAGGTGGAGTCGGTGGAGTTCCAGGTGGAGTCGGTGGAGTTCCAGGGGGAGTCGGTGGAGTTCCAGGTGGAGTCGGTGGAGTTCCAGGTGGAATTGGAGGAGGAGTTAAACCCCCTAAAGGTGATTTACCATGAAAATCTTGATCTGTAAAGTGTCTATTAGCTGTGTTTTTCTGTGTTTGCAAAACAAGGAATATAACACAATCAATGTGTTTCTTCTAGTTTACAGCGGTACTGGAGCTCTTGGAGTTGGTGGTGTAGGTGGAACAGGTCCAGCTGGAACAGGAGGAGCTGGACTTCTGCCTGGAGGTGGTGGTTTACTACCAGGAGGTGGAGATGAATAAAGTGTACCAAACATTTACATAAGAATGTAATTAGCTTGTACCTTAGCTTATGGGTTTGTAAATCTATTGGGTTATGGAGGAGCTGGAGGTTTAGGAGCTGGAGGGATCCAACCAGGGACTGGTAAATATTTTTCAGATTAAATTAAAACACCACATTCCTGATATTTTATGTACCAGTTATAACAGTTGTTGTTTTGCTGAGAATTGTATGTTTCATTTTTTGCAGGCCTCAGGTTCCCCAGTGGGGCTGCAGTGGGCAGCAAACAAGGAAAAGGTACCAGAAAACATTTTTAGCTAATCCAAAATTCTTATGATGAAAATGTAGTTTGGTTGTATTTTACACACTGAACTGGAAAGACTGTTAAATAACTAATTTATCACTTTGATGAAAGTTTATGGGGCAGCAGGCACACTTGGTGGGTTTGGAGGCCCAGGTGGATATGGAACAGGACCCGGTGGCTTTGGAGGTGGTCCAGGTGGTTACGGTGGTGTCCCCGGTGGCTATGGTGGTGGCCCAGGCAGTGCTGGTGGACTCGGAGGGCCTGGAATTGGTGGTAAGTTTCTAAAGTGTTATTTGGATGTTATACATCTCATATTCCTCCCACAATTTTAAAAAGGCTTAATTAGGGTAACCTGGAACATTGGGTAATGTGGGACACCCAAGTAGCTGATGTGTATATTTCTTGTTAACAATACCAAAGAGAATTTGCAAAAATCACCAAAATTCTGAATTGAAGTTTCAGTTTTTGATAGTGTGACCAAAGAACTACAAAAAAAGGAACAACAGAAATTATGTTTTTACTTCTGAAATCTGGACTGCTGACACCTTTTTACATTTTAATATTTCATTTTTTTTTAAAGGGCTTGGTTATGGTTATGGTCCTGGTGCAGTAAAACCACCTAAAAGTATGTAAAACCCATAAAATCAGCATTGTAATACTACAATAACCTATCCTTTGTAGGTTAGACAAAATTTATAATCACAAATTTTTTTTTTTTTTTTTTTTTTTTTTTTTCATTGCGTTATCAGGCTATGGAGGAACTGGAACACTGGGTGGGGCTGGAAGAGGAGGAGTTGGTGGAGGTCCTGGAGGTCTTGGTGGTGGTCTAGGAGTGGGACCAGGAGGTGTTGGTGGAGGTCCTGGAGGAGTTGGAGGCTTGGGTGGAGGTATAGATGATGTAAAATTGAAATAAGATAATTAGTATATAAACGACAAGATCTATTGCAGTTGCCACAATGCATGAAATACTAAAATATCCATGTGCATATTAAATTACATTAACTACACATCTGTGCCATAAATAAATTATATTAAAGGTTTTTTGTTTGTTTTAGGTTTAGGTGCCAGATATCCAGGTGGTGGCCTGGGAGCTGGAGTTGTGAAACCTGGGAAATCAGGTTCTTGTGTTTTAAAATATCAATATAATTATGACTTACTAATACTATCATTACATTAGTTTAGGAGCCTACATGTAATGTTAAATTACTAGTCTGGCTTTAATGATGGTACAGAGAATTGTTAATTGTATTGAATACACACTTGCAGTGTTCTTCACATCTTAAAAGAACAGTAAATTAAAAAACTGTTCTTGGAGATACTGTATGATATTAATGAAGTAAATGACCACTTATGTATACTTAAAGATAGTATGCTTTCTTGTCATCATTTCTTAACACACTTTTAAAAAATGCACTTTGTAATAATGTAGTTTAAATTACATTTTAAATCATGTTTTTTTTTATTATTTTTTAAATAATATTTTAATAATCTCAAAGAAGTACAATTATTTTTGAGATGTTAACTGATACTTTGTTATTAATTTTAACTGGAGTGTTATATTGCATTAATTTACAAGTTAATATATTTTACCTGTGCTTAAATTGCACCTTCATCATTGCAAATGTGTAATTAGAAATACATTTAAATATGTGACAAAGAATTTTTAATAGAAATGACATTCAAGTTTAGTGTAGTTTACCATGAATACTTTTCAGTACTTTCCACAATACAGTGATATTATATATAAAGATGTACTTAAGTCCTACTTAAATGGGTCAAAAAAGTACTCTAAAGTTGCATTAAATATATATTTAAAATATAATACATTTTAATTTAATAGTAAATTAAATGCATTTAAATATGCATGAAAATATTACATTCAGTTTGCACTGTACTATATTTTTTTAAAGTGAGTTTTTCCATAATAAGTATTGTTTTTAAAAATAAAGTATTACATTTGTACAGAATTGCTCACCTCAGTTAATAGCTCAATCAGATATTGCTGTGACATTAAATTGAATCATTACTGACATCTTTGCCATCATATGATTATAATGTTAACATATTGTTTTTATTGTAGGGTATGGAGGTTTAGGTGCAGCTGGAGGTGTGGGAGGTTTTGGAGGAGCAGGTGGAGGACTAGGTCTAGGAGGAGGTGCTGGGAGCCCAGTAGGAACTGGTAAAGTTATATTTGTTGCATTCCCATTTAAGATTATTTATAATAAGGCAAGTTCACTAAACTTAGTGCATGGTTTTTGTCAAATTCCTCTCATTTGTCACACCAACTAAATGAGAATACTGGATGTAAACTTTGGACAGATTATATTTACTTGCCTTTGTTTCAATGTCCTGGGCTTTGGCACGGGTGCACTGGGTGGTCAAGGCTATCAGCCAGGTGAGCTATTACATCCTTCCTCAATTCTTCTTGTGCCTGTTGGGGAAATGGACTCATCCACACCTATTTTTATCTCAGTTGAATTTATAAAAGAGCAGAGATCAGGATACAGAGTTACATTGGATCTTATTCTTTTCATCCATCCATCGAAAGTCAAAACCTACATGCGTTAAAAAGTACATATAGACATCGTATAAGCAAATCATATGATTATATGAGTCTCTTTTGATGAGAGATGATCACTTTATTTGATCATTTGAAAGAAAGCTAACACAAGAGACACTATGCAATGGAAGACAGTTTACTTTAATACTTTGGATTTCTCACAGAAAATCCAACCAAATCATGAGAAAAATCACAGCCGACAAAGACATCCAAATTAGCGTTACAAAAGACTCTAGATGAAAACATTACTAGAGGAACATTTTGGTGGTGTGTAAATAAACATTGACTGATATTTTATTGTACCAGTGTGTTACAATGATCAATGTTATTGGTTCAGAGTGATTAATGAAGAGTTGTGATTATATTATATTGTATTGTAGGTTATGGTGGCACTGGTGCAGGGGGACCTGGAAGTGCTCCACTTACACCTCAGCAATGTAAGACGTTCTGCTATTTCTGCACACTCTTTGTTAGCAAATATTTCAAATGCAGCACATGATAAAATTAGAGTTTGGTCTAGACCTGTACATTATCCACAGCCAATAACAAGTATTTATTGCTCTTGTCTTGTGTGATTCTTTATAGCAAAAGCAGCCAAATATGCAGCTCTTCAAGGCTTTCTAGGTGCTGGAGGCTACAGAGGTACGTAAGCAGACATAAATGTACTTCTCTCTGTTTTTTCTATTGACCATACAACAGAAACCTGAAATAATGACTTTTAGTTGAACAAGTTCATGTTTTAATAAACCAAAAGAAATCAAACCACAGAACACAAAGAATCAACTTTAAAATCAAAATGAAATGGACACCACTTTCTTTCACAATACACATTCCTGGTCTTATTAATGGCTCTTCAGAGCATGTTATTCCATGTAAATGTAAAATGGGTCTCACACAAGTTTTATATTGACTCTAAAGCTAAAATGCCAAAATACCACAGTAGTTTATTATATGTGTATTGTGGTTATTGTAGCGAACTTAATCCAAAGACCATTTTGTTAATTTAAATAAAATGAACTTTAACTGAAATATGAAAATATAATATATAATATATATATAAAGTCTGCCAAAGCAACATTTCTTTCATTTAAAAACAAAGAAACAAAAACAATGGCAAATAGAGCTAAAGATAAAATGAAAACAGAAAGTATAGAAATAAAACTAATTCAAAATATTGATAGAAAAATACAAGTACAATAGTTTCTGAATGATTCTAAAATAACACTGTTTGTAGTTTGTATAAACATGACACGTTGCTATTTAAGTAGTGGTGGTAGTGACGGTGTCTTCTCCTGTAGGGGGCGCAGGATGCCAAGGCAAATACTGCGGAAGAAGGAGGAAGTGAGAAACCAGCGGATGAAAGTGACCTCATAAACAAGTGGTGCTACTGCCTGATCTCAAATGCACTTTTTTACAGTTTAAAAGTGCCTCATGTAATATGTGAGAGATTTGGACTTACACTAAAGAATTTTTCAGCCGTATGATTAGATGTGATGTGAACCTCACAAGGCACTCTTTGCACTGCCTAAACTCCCTTTACTTACTTATGTCACTATAGATTTTCTTACAAGTTTAACATGATTGCTTGATTTTTTTTTTTCAACCATTTTACCATTTAATGTTCCATCTTAAAATTCTGCAGTTCCAGCTGTGCATCTCTTATGGTTTTGCTGCAGTTGCTCACTTACACTTAGCTGTGTATTTAAACACATGCAATCTAGGGATGTGTCGCTGCTATTTCAGGACGGACTGTGACCGTGGGGGAAGCAGCGTCATCAGGCTTCATGTTCTGGCCACCTATCATAAAGTAAAGGGAGCATGTTTTCTTTCTAGCTGTATGCATTTGAGTTCATGAACCCCTATTTTTGTCATTCAAAGCGTAGTCACATGAAGGAACGGGATCTAGGCTTAACAATTTTAGTCTTATAAGAACAAAGTGCTTGTCGTAACTGCAGTAGACAGCATCTAAGTACTGAGGATTATAAGCTGTCTTCAACGATACCTCAGGAACTTGAAGCGGTTTCTTTTCTAGTATCCTGACCCTAGTAAAAACTTGTTTTTGTTTGTTTGTTTTAACGTAACTCTTATTAAATTAAAATGTTGGGTTTTTAAGGGTATCTATGCATTTAACCTAACTCTTGTTTTTTTTTTTTTTTAAGCATTGTGTGTTGTGAATGTTGTATCTGTGTTTGTATAAGTGCAACTATTCAAATGTGACATGTAAGTATGACAAAGGCAATTCATCTAGTGAATCTTCTCGCGTTGTTTACCTTTGTTCTTCACGTTTATGCACTTGTTACTTGTGAAACTCCAACACATTTTTGTATGACCTTTGATTTTACTTGGGCCTTTTATCTATCATACATTTCTGATAATAAATAGTAAAAACTAAATCATGCTTTTTTTGTTTGTTTGTTTTTTTTGGGGGGTGGGGCGGGGGGGGGGGATTGTTTTAAAATAATAAAACAATTATATATATATGTAATAAAATATATTATTTTATAAGTTTATATAATAAAATGTCATTTGTTTTTATTGGTTTAAAAAACAAAATTACTATTTTAAAACCAAAGTATTTAGGCCTAAATTTAAGATATTTGAGTTCCATATAAAATTTCCATCCATTTGGAACACAGTTTTAACATAAACTAATAAACTTACTGTGATGCACAATTTTTTTAATCATATTTTAACCACATTCATACTTTTTAACTGAATATGTGTATTTGTTTTCACAATGAACAGATTTATGCTGATTCTAAGAAATTTAGATACATTTTGAAATTTTTAAAATAAGATTATTTAGATCAAATAAAACAGATGCAAATAGTTAATAAACTAAATTAGAACATGTTTGTTTGCTTTGAGTGCAGAAATCATAGTTATTTCATATATGCATGACTGTCAGATATTGACAGATTTGACAGAGTTTATTAGTTTATGTTTAAACTGTATAATCCAATTTGACAGAAATTGTAATATATAATCAATTCATGATTAATTTATAACAATTTAAATACATAAATCATAAATTTAGGCCTAACTTTTTTTAAGTATATCATCTAATATAAAGATCTAATATTCTAATATTGTATTTTATTTATATATTATATATTTACCATGTAATGAAGGCAGATTTTAACTGAAATTTTGAACTTTTTTTAATATATATATATATATTAAATTACAAAATAATTTATAATAAATATATAAATTATATAATTAAATATAAATATATAAATTAAATATATTATATATTTTAATATATATATTACATAAATGTCAGGTCGGGGCAAGTTGTCACATGATGTTGTATTGTAATTTTAACAACTGATTAATGACCAAACCATACCATGGTCAAAACCATAATTTAAAATGTATTACATTTTGTACCATTTACATTTTTAATGTTTCATTGCTTGTTTTTGGCTTTTATAATTGTTTTACTTTTTTCAGCATATAGCCTCCACACTAGATATAATTCTGATAGCAAACCTTCTTCAAAATATAAAATCGAAATTACATCTCCAGTTCCACTCTACTTCAAAGTTTAAAGTCTGGATGTAAGTAACCCACAAACAAATACGTGATAAGCAGTTCCAAAGCAAGATCCTTTCATAATTTCTCTTGCATGAATGCACTTACCCAAACCCTCCCTTCATGAATGAGTGGGATTTAATACACGTCTCTGCCCCGTCATGTAGTTCATGAGGGCTATCAGCAGCTAACACTGGTCGGTTGACTCTACAACCTCTGACAGTACACATTATTTCTGCTACAGATGAAGGTGGGCTAGAGTTAGGAGGAGTGGGAGGGATTTGCCCCCTCTCTTCAGACACTTGGCAGGAAGCAGCCAGTATATGGTGATATGAAAGAAAAACAGCGTGTTTGTAACAGTTTTGTCCTGTCCTCCCACTTCACTCCACCCCTGAAATGAGTGGGGGACAGTAAAACCTGCAGAGCTTTACTACTGCTGCTATGCTCAAGTCTTGTCAGGACCTGTATTGCCGGAGAGGAGGGAAGGCAAGGTAAGTCATATTGGACTCGTTTTGTTTAATAGTTTACGTTTTCTCTTAAGTTTCAATCTCTTGTTTCTATCTTTTCCTTCATTTCTTGGAAAAGGGCTCACAGTGGTGGTTTTCAGTTGTCCGTACATTTCTTGTAAATCAAAAACAGGAACCTCTTCGTCAACAGTCTACTTTCAGATAGTCGTGATATAAAGTAATTCTGAAACTTTGTTAATTTCGAACTTATACTTTGTTACTATATTCTCTCGAAGTGTAGACATGTGTGGTCTTGTGAGCTGGGATGAGACCCCTTTGGCATTGTCAACATTTAGCAGAATTGTGTTTGTGTTTGTGTAAACACAGAAAGAGAATTCAGACTTTGTTTGTTCTGACCACTCCCACTTCTCTACTGAGAATCTTGTTTACCAAAGTGATGCAGGACATAATGATATATCAGTTTGTACTGAGTCTGAGTGTTATTATCAGACTAGTGAATGAAATGTGCAAAAGCGTATTTAATCTGGCCTAGAGGCGTATAAAGTATACTGAAATTGTACTTATCTTAATGTATTAATATTAAATTCTCAAGTATCTAGACAAAACACTTAAAGTAAAGCAAAAGAGCTTCACATTCAGCTGAACTTGAGATAATAAATTTAAAAGTATTGTATACTTGTAAAATAGACTGTTGAAGAGACTTTGACATTATGCTCAAATTATGCTTTGATAGATTTTACACTGAAATTGATTTCATTCAGAAAATAAAATTTGTGCAGGTGGATTGCTTTGTTAGTTGAAATTAATTTATTCATTTAAATATGTTATCCATCCATTTAGTTATTTTTTAATATGAGAAAAGATTAATGAAGTCCTGAAAATGTTGTTGTAATGGGTAAAACGTATTGTTTTAGGAAAGGTAATCTGAGTAAAAGAGCAAGTTTCAATAACACTCAATTAAAGCTCAGATTCTCCAAAATAATACTTAATTATAGTAATGAAGTACAATACTGTACTTTACACCCGTCAACCATAGAATTAAACAACACTTTCTTGTTATTCTGCTTTTCTGCTCTTTGTTTGCTAGTGTTTAAAACTACAGGTTTGTGTGCTTACGTGTGTGTACATGAGTGTGTTTGTGTTTATAATGTGCATGCGTTTCCGTGAATGAAAGGAAAAGAGCAGATAACCGCCAGCTGTGGAACACATGACAAGCATCCTGCTCAGATACAGCAAGAAAGAAAACGCCCCTGGCTCTAGCATTTTATATTCACTCCAGCTGAATCTTGCTCTAAAAGTAGTTAATAATCTGATCTGATAGTGATGTGACCAAATTTAGCACAAAACTTTTATGTAACACCCCTTTAAGTTGAAATGTGCAATAAATAAGTACATAAACATAAGTTTTCCTATCTCTCTCTCTCTCTCTCTCTTTGTTAGGTGTTGTGTATGTAATTCGGTTCTTTCTCAGTGGTACTATGAAAGAGATGGACAATTCTTCTGTAAGAAAGATTACTGGTCACGATTTGCAGAGCAATGCCACGGCTGCTCAGAGTCTATCACCACCGGTCTCATTATGGTAAGAACACAACATTGACAAATCAGGTCATAACATTAAAAATGAAGGGGAAACATTAGCTTAGTAAAACAAACTTGATGCTCAGTATTTTGGAACGACATAGATTGAAAAATAAAATGGTTTAGGATTAAATTTTAACAAATTTTACATCTAATTTAAAATAAAAAACAGTAACACATTGAATTTCACATGAAATTTTGAAGGTGAAAGACTGTTATAGAAGTTTCCAGAAAAACATGTTCCAATAATGTGCATTTACGTAAACTTTTTAAAGTGTAACCTTCATTATAATTTTTATCTGCATTGGCCAATATTGGATATTTATATGTGCATGTTCATTTCTTCTATTTTTACATTTCTGTTTACTTTTGTTATAAATGTAATCTTCAGCAAATCTCAAAAAGAATATGACTTTTTGTTGTGATGCTTAAATTGACTTTTAGCATTTAAAATTACTGATTTTAGTTTTATATTTTTAATTCTTTAGTTAAAATTGTATAGAATTTTAAAATCGCCCATTGCAGCAATTATCAGCTGTTGTAAATAATGCATAGAAAGCAGCATGGCCATCTTTGAGTGCCGCTAAGCATGTACACTAACAAGACGTTTGTGAAGAATGTGTTAAGCAACAGAGCATTTACTACAACAACTTGTGGCATTTCTTTTTTTTATTATTTTTAAAGATACTGACTAAAACACTGGGCGAGAACCTACAGTAGTGGATTCATGAATACATGCATTTAGTAGACTGCACAATCAAACAGCAATTCACTCACTAAACGGTTACAGTAATTCGATCTTGAAAAGGTTAACTTGGAGGTTTTTGTGTTTTGTCACCATTTCCTGCTGTGACCTGAGGGCAGGCGACCCCTCCCCCTCACAATCTTGCTTCCTTCCTTTGTGCTGCTTCACTTCTGTAGAATGATGTCATCCACCCTTTACCACTTCTCAACTCCTCCCTTACTGTTTCAGCTGAATTCAGCATAAACTGTACTAGAAACTAATAACTTTGCCTCTTCCTTCCATCTCTGCAGGTGGCTGGGAAGCATAAATTCCATCCCGAGTGTTTTCTCTGTGAAAGCTGTGGCATGGTTATTGGAGATGGTGATTCTTTCACTCTAGTGGATTATGCCAATTTATACTGGTTGGTTTTGTCAAAACATTCATTAGTTGCTAATTGCTAAGCATTTTGATGGGAAAATTCCTCAGTTAATGAGATCTCTTCTTCTCTCATAGCGGACAGTGTGGACACCAGAAGGTGTCAATGCAACACTCAGCACCAGAATGTTCACAGATTTCTCATACAGTGACATCGATGTCATTTCCTCCTTCTGCAGAAAGCAGGCGAGCTTTATCCTTGACAGTGGAGAAGAAGGACGCAGGCCCTTTGATCACTGTATCTCAGTAAGTTGTCAATTTAGACACGGTTACACCTGAGCAAAAATATAGGGCCATTAAACATGATTGTATTAAATAAATTGTTAAATTAATGACAGCATTCAATTAATACTGATATAAAAAATTCAGACTGGACATGCACAACCTGAGCCCTGAAGTTAAGCCTTTGATCCACGTTGGAGACAGGATTCTTGAGATCAATGGAATTTCTGTCCAGAACATTCCACTCAATGAGGTCAGTCCTTTACCTCAGATAAGATAACAATAATTTGGACGACACATCTAATTTCACCTATTACCCTTTATATTTTGGCTTTTTTACAGATAGATCAGTTGATTCATGATACAGAGCACTGGTTACAAATCACAACTGAACATGATCCTAAAGAGCTCACAAAACAAGAAGACTTGTCTGGCCTACTGGGAGAAGAACTGGACCAGCCTGGAAAACTAGGTTTCTTTCCCCTTCCCTGCAACAGTGGAATAAGCCCTAGATCCAGAAATATTCTGTAAGCATTATGGCACTGTTATACTTTATTGCATGTAATACTACACTGTAAACAAAATAATGTTTTCTTGTTTTAGGTAAAAAGTATCTAAACATCTAAGCAACATTTATTTTTTTGAGAGGCAATTTTTAAAAAATATTTTTTAAAGATGTATACTTAAAACAAGAATAAAAAAGACATTTTGTCAATAGACCATGAACATATGTCTTTTAAAACTGAGATCTATACTGCACCTGAAAGCTGATAAATAAGCTTTCCATTGATGTATGGTTTGTTAGGATATATTTGGCTGAGATACAACTATTTGAAAATCTGGAATCTGAGAGTGAAAAAAAATCAAAATATTGAGAAAATCGATTTAAAGTTGACTGAATGATGTGCTTAGCAATGCATATTACTAATCAAAAATAAAGTTTTGATATATGTATGGTAGGAAAATTACAAAATATCTTCATGTAACATGATCTTTACTTACTTTCCTAATGATTTTTGGCATAAAAGAAAAATTTATAATTTTGACCCATAAAATTTATTGTTGGCTGTTCCTACAAATATACCTGTGCAACTTAAGACTGGTTTTGTGGTCCAGAGTCACATGTATTAATTCAAAAATGTTCTTTGGAAACAAGTCATGAAATCTTTTCATGTACTGTAAGATGATTTTAGAGGTTAGGACTAAAAATAAGAAAATGTATAAAATGTTATTTGATAAAAAATCAGAAAGTCATTTTTAAGAACCTGCATAGCGGTTTCTTATAGGTGTCAAATGTTATACATAAACAGTTTCCCTGTGAAGATAAAACTGGATTAGTTTTACTTACTGGTTTAGTAAGATAATAAAAAAGCAACACATATTTAAAAAGGTCATATTTCTGTAATGCTCATACTATCATTATTAATTTCTATTTGTCTGCTTCTGTAGGCGCAGCTGCAGTATCGATAAAGCTCCGTGCTCGCAACGGCACGCTGCACTTCTTTCCCATAGAAGAGACATTAATCGATCAGAGTCTCTGCGTTTTGACCACAATTTCAAAACACAATGTATCTTCCGACCCTCTGACCTAATATACGGGGAAGTTTTGGGAAAAGGTTGTTTTGGACAAGCCATAAAGGTAAAGCAATATGTCTGAATGATCACATAGAATACCACTTGAGATCACAGACTGATGGAATGAAGGAATTAACTGCTTCCTTTGGGTTGTCAGGTGACGCATTCGGAAACAGGTGAGGTCATGGTGATTAAGGAACTTCTTCAATTCGATGAAGAGAGTCAGAAGACATTCCTGAAAGAGGTTTGATGTAGTTTTTTCCTTCTCTGACCGCTAAGGAGCAAATGGATTGTTTGCTAATCGAAACATTTTTGGCTTCAGGTCAAAGTAATGAGATGCCTAGAACATCCTAATGTCTTAAAGTTTATCGGCATTCTCTACAAAGACAAACGACTGAACCTGATCTCTGAGTATGTGCAAGGAGGAACGCTGAGGGACACCATTCAGAAAATGGTTTGTTCTTTCCTTACTGTATATAATTTAATCACACGAAGTCCATAGATTCTTGTCAAAAAGAATTCTTTTTATGGTTCTGAGTTAATAAACTTATTTTTTGTCATAATTTATGACAAGGATCTCCCTTGGAAACTCAGAGTGAGCTATGCCAAGGACATTGCCACTGGAATGGTACGTAACGAAGAGCAATCCAACAATGCAATCTTTACATCAGATCTCCACACCCTTGCTGAATCCCTAATACAAAGACATGTTTTGACAAAGAATACGAATCTGAAGCTATAGTTAGCATCCAAATACATGTATTTTCTATGTCCAACCCAGGCTTATCTCCATTCAATGAATGTCATTCATCGGGATCTGAACTCGCACAACTGCTTTGTCCAAGAGGTCAGAATACATCTCAATACTTCTAAACATAGAGCATGTCTCCAACTGAACTGAATTGTGTGACAGTACTGGTTTTCCTCTCAGAACCAAACAGTGGTAGTTGCTGACTTTGGTTTGGCCCGGCTTGTAAAGGAAGAAAAGAGCTCCTCTCCTGCACAAGTGTCCAAACTGAACAAGCTTGGTCGTAAAAAACGGTATACGGTGGTGGGCAACCCCTATTGGATGGCACCAGAAATGATGCAAGGTGAGCCATATGAATTCACAATTAATTAACAATCAAAGACTTGACCATTTTTCAGTTTTGTGATTTTTTTATTTCTCACCTGCAGGAAAAATCTACGATGAACATGTTGACATTTTCTCATTTGGGATTGTCGTTTGTGAGGTGAGCTTACATATTTCTCTACCTTAAATCCAAATTTTGATCTAAATATAATTGAACATACAGTATATGTATATTCCATCCTCATGGCAGATTATCGGAAGAGTATATGCCGATCCGGATTACCTCCCTCGCACACAGGATTTTGGACTGAATGTGAATGAATTTTTGGAGCGCTGCTGGTCCAAAGATTGCCCTGCGGTTTTCTTTCCCATTGCGGTTCTTTGTTGTGCCTTGGAGGCTGAAAAACGGTGATTGTCATTTACATTTGTCATCTACATAACCTCACCATAAACACAATCTCATATGCTGAAACGTGGCCTTTTCTCCCTATTTCTTTCTATAGTCCCAGTTTTGCTAAATTAGAGGAGTGGCTGGAGAACCTAATGATGCACATGGAGATTGGACTTCCTCTGATGTCAGAACTAGAAAAAAACCGACAAGCGTTTTGGGAGAACCACAGCCAGTCAAAACAAACTTATGGGATTCCTTCGAAACAGATGGAGAATTCAGCCTTAGGCAGAAGCTGAGACTTCATGTGATCTGTGGGCAGTTGCATAAAAGACTAGTCTTACAAGTTAGCCTGACTAGTAAATTTTTTTAAAAGTCTGCTACATTAAAACCTAGATTTTTTTTATTTTGAATCAGAAAAATCAAGCGTAGGATCAGTTCTGGCAGGCCACGTTAGTCAAGCTCGCATCAGCTGACTCTCAGCTGATCCATGTCTACCTATAGGGATGTGACACCTATCACAGCACTTATATATAAAGTCCTTCAGTATTATCACCAGCTTTTGCGTTGCTTAATAGTTAATTACCCACCTCCATCCCAGACTCCTCCTCTTGTCAGTCAGGATTCAGCCTTCTGATGCTCACTGAATCAGACTAGTTTCTTAAATGTTACATTCAATTTTGAACCTTTATGATATCTGCAATACATTCTTGTTGTTTATGTTCTATTTACCCTGGGGGGTTATTGCTGCTCTCGCTGCTCTTATCCATGCTAGACTGCTAGAACGGAGCCATACCTCCAATCCAAACTGTACGGTCCTGACAGAAATAAGACTCATTACACTTTGCTAGTTGGTCAGACTACTTCTTAAGACACAATCTTAACACAGAGGCTAAGGTTATCCAACTGACCCAAGGTCATCAAATCCTCAGATTATTACAGTGACCCCGCTTAAAAATGTATGAATGTAGTTCAGTACTTTTCTGAGCCATTTTTGCAGTGACTTTTACTTTTTTTTCTTACTTTTTAATATTCATGTTTTGCCTTGTAATGCAAAGACATTATCTAGGCTACATTTTTAAGTGTCCAAATACATTTTGGGGTCACTGTAATTTTTAGGTTTTTAATTTTTAATTTTTTTTTTTTCTGCTGCAATCATTTTTTACTATTTGTACTTGTCTTAGACAAAAAGGTGCTAATAGATTGTTCAAGATAATAGTATTATAAATGTAAGCTAAGATTTTATAAAATGTATATTTCTAGCGGTTTGTTTTGTTTAGCCCATGTACGATTGTAGACTTTTTGATTATTGTTAATATTAGGCTATTATTGTACATTCATGTATGCCTAATTTAGTGTTACACGTGTCAGATAGCCTACTGTGAAACTCAGGTGAAAGCTCCATCTGACGGAACGAATAAATGTCATGTTTTCATTTGAATTCATTTGAGCCGGTTTAACGGTTTAGTTCAGTCACCGAAACAGATCCTCTATAACAAGTAGAACATAATACTGTTTTCGTAGATTTACCTTTTGTTTTGTTTTACACATTTAACACTTTCCGTTGGATATTTTACAGTTGATAAACTCTTGTTGTTGTTTTTTTCAATCGTAATTGCAACGATTAATGTGCTGGTTGACGAGAGGTCATCGATTTGTTTATAGGCAAAACTAGCATTTCTCAACAGTTGAGGATAATAATGGATAAGCAAAGTGAGTATTTATTAATATCAATGAACTTACTTTATGTAAACGCTTTCACTTAACGGACATTTTCATTGCTCGAAGCGACGACAACACGACATATCTGGATATCTAAAAGAATAAACATTTGGATATCGGGTTGAAACTTAACTAATAATAAGAGTAATTACTATAGTATTTAAACCACCTTACGGTTCCCAGAAGGACCAGAAATTAAGTCATATATGAATATTAATTTTTATATTAGCCTGAATTCGTTCTCTGATGCAACTTAGGCCTATACACTGTCTGTTGGTTATTAAGTCAAATTAATGTATTAAGCGAACATTTAAGGAAAATACTATTTAAACATCCATCACTAGGCTCTCTCACCAAAAGAAGTCTAAAGTCTTAACAGCATCTATTAAATATTTACAATATCTAACATCCACTATAGGTTTACAGATTGAGGACATTGACTTTCAAGGTAACACATCTGTACATTTTTATGTTTGTGAACATTTTCTTTTATTATTCTTATCAGTAAATTGCTCTTGTTATAGAGAAATATCAAATATGTGTGCTATATACAGTTGGTGTTGTCAAGAAAATTAATTGTTAATCTTTTTTTGTCTATTTCCCATGCCACATCATATTTTAATGAATATCTGCCATAGTAGGGGAGGTAGGTTTTATATTTCATACATAGTTTTCTAAAAGGTTTAGAAAAAAGTACAAATTCAGATTACACGAGCTGCCAGTCATCACATTATGCTTCTTTTGCTAGTTTTCCATAGCTCTAAATGACTCTGGAACGGAGAGTCTCCTCAGGGATCCTGACACTTCTCTTTGTGACTCCACTGAAGCAGAGGACAAAGATGAAAGTATCCATTCGTCTCACATATTCGGCTCATCCTCTTCTTTGGCTGAAGATAAGACTCATCCTGCTGATGAAAAATCACCTCTTAGACCCAAGAGTCCAGGGGGCAGCTTTGACCCTCAAGGCTTTTTAGAGGTAGTGTCACATGCTGCCCACATGGACCTTCAGTGGCCAAAGTGTGATGAAGTCTCTCATTATTAACAAAGGCTGCATTTATTTGATCAAAAATACAGTAAAACAGTGATATTATTACACTTTAAAAAGATGTATGATGTGATATACTGTACACAAACCAGATTATTTTTCACTGTCCCTCCTAGAAATATGTTGGCATTGTGACATTGCCAAACCAAGTCCAACAGAAAGCAGTGAAGAAGGGATTTGTGTTCAATCTGATGGTTGTTGGTAAGAAACATATAACATAAACACACACACAACCATTTTTTAGAAGAAGTCTCTTAAGGCCCGTTCACACCACGGATGATAACTATAAAGATAATGATAAAGATATAGTTCTAAAAATCGTTTTCAGTATTAAAGAACAGCCCACACCACAACTATAACGATAAAGACAAAGAAAAACGATATTGTTGGAATCACTTTCAAAAGATTTTTTTTCCAGCTGATGAACAATAAAAAATTAACAGCCAATCAGAATCCATCCTGCTGTAATGATCTTGAGAATTTAAAGCGCCAGACGAGCGTGACTTTAGAATAAAAAGAAGATATCGTTCGCTGGTGTGGACGCTAATATCGTTATCTTTATAGTTATCTTTCTTGGTGTGAATGGGCCTTTATGCCCATCAAGGCTGCAGTTATTTTAAAAATAAAAAATACATAAATAAAACAGTAACACTGTGAAATAATATTACAATTTAAAACAACAGTTTTTTGCTTTTATGTATTTTAAAATATATTTTTTTCCTGGATTGTATATAATCTTAAAATATATCATTTGTATGTTAGGTGAGTCTGGCTTAGGCAAATCCACTCTGGTCAACAGCCTTTTCCACACAAACCTCTATATGGACAGATGCATGCCTGGTGTTTCAGGTAAACCTAACATTATTGAACAACATTTGTATACTACTTATAAAAGTAGTATACTGAACTGCAGAGAAGATTAGATTGTGAAATGTATTAATATCTCTTTCACAGAGAAGATAGCTCGGACAGTATCAATAACGAAAAGCACTTTAGACATTGTTGAAGAGGGAGTAAATCTAAGGCTCACTGTTATCGACACCCCCGGTTTTGGAGATGCCCTTAATAATCATGAAAGGTACTTTAAGTTTTGTGTCATTTTTTTGTTTATGTTCCACTCATTCATATGACAGTGGTCTTGAACTTATACTGACACAGTGGTCAAGATATATAATGCGACATCAAATAGTTTTATTATCAATTTATTTCCCTGTAAAACTGTCAAATAAAAGATGGTTTTGTTATATTTTTGGGAAATACAGCTCATTATGTGCTCCCAGACAGGCAACCACTCCATTTAAAATAAAACAGTAACACACTAAAATTTGTTTATTGCTCTAAAAGTACCATTATTGTTAATGTTAATAAAAATATATGTACAAACTAAATGAGGAAGCAGTTACTACAAATTGTAGTCCATTACTGATTACAGATTTGTAACGAAAATTAAAAGAGAAAAAAGAAGAATTAGAGATAATCTATAAATTATGAATATTTTACTGCCAGTTTGTAATCTGAGTACATAATTCAGATTACATGGAAATAATTACTACCCAGCACTTATTTAAAAAGCTGTTTTAGAATGATCAAATTTAATCACATAACTTGGGTGACCGCTTGTTAATAGGAAATATTAAAAATGCAAAAGGTATTTACACATGGTTTTTCATGCAGCTGGAAGGCCGCAGTTCATTATGTAGATCAGGAGATGGAGAAGTACCGCAGAAATGAGATCGGGCTGAACCGTAAAAACATAACAGACAACAGAGTGCACTGCTGTCTGTACTTCATTTCGCCTCATGGCCATGGGTAAGACCTCTTCTCAGCACAGGTGTTTTTGTGTCTATCTCTATCCCAGGATTTTAGTAACCATGAAAATTGAGACCATGTTCTATTAACAAATTTCCTTTGTGCTGTCTCAGTCTCAAACCAATTGATGTGAACTTTATGAAAGCCCTGGATCAGAAGGTCAACATTGTGCCTGTGCTGGCTAAAGCAGACAGCCTCACTCCAAAAGAAACACGCAATATGAAGGCAAAGGTGAGACGGCGCGTGTGCTGAAAGTCTGAGTAAGCTCACATACAGTGATAGATGTTTCTAAAGTGTATCATGTAGAGATTTTTGAGAACATGGGACTGTCAACAAAAACCACCAGATGAACTATCTAAACAAACTGCATTTGTCTCCATAGATTTTGAGTGAAATTGACAAATTCAAAATCAGGATCTTCCAGGTCTCAGACTGTGACCCTTATAATGAAGATCTGTTTAAGCAGCAGACTCTAGAGTTAAAGGTCAGGACTACAGGTTTCTTTTAGAAAAGAGTCACAGATTTTGTTTTGCTTCTTAACTGCTTCTTAACTTAACTTTCTTTGCTTCTGTACTGATTTTTATGCAATAATGCCATTTTATTGAAACTTGTATGTCATGTATTTAAATATATTTGTAATTACACGTTTGTAATGATGAAATTTAGTAAATTGAATATATAGTAAAGGGGACACACATTGTTTCGCCTATACCTATAGAGTATTACTGCATCCTTCATATCTCCAAAGAGTCTTAAGTTTTATCATATTTATAAAAGAAAGATATAGCTTTAGTAGTCTCTGAAAACAGCCGAGCTCCTGGAGGTGCACTGTGGGCAGAGCTAAAGAGTCAAGAGCACTTGTGTGCCGACTGCCAACAAAATACAGAAATTTAATTTTTAGCTTATTTTATTTTTTTATAAGGATTTATCTTGTTGACTATTTGTTAATATTTAAAATTAAACTTTTGTGACAACTCTACAATGTTTCCATGTCCTTTCATAGAGAAGTATACCCTTTGCTGTTATTGGGAGTAATACAGTAGTAGAGAAAAATGGCAGGAGAGTTCGAGCCCGTGTCTATCCATGGGGCACTGTAGAAGGTATGTTTACTTACACCATGAGATGTTACATTTATACTTAAGGTATAACATTTAAGATGTTAAAATATAAAGAGCTTAACTAATTTTAACAGGAATAGGTGACTCAGAAATAATAATTGTCATTGTGTCTGTCGTCATCATGTTGCTTCCAATCTGTATGACTTTCTTTTGTCAAACACGAAATGAGAAGTTGCTCTAACATTGCTCTTTCTAATGCAGTTAATTGAATATAGCACAGATGTCATTTGTATACATATTTGTATGTGTATACTGTATGTAAAGAGCTCTTTAAACATCACTTTTTTCTCTCTCTCTAACAGTTGAGAATCCATCTCACAGTGATTTTGTGCATCTGAGGAACATGTTGATCCGCACACACATGCAGGACCTGATACACACAACCCACTATGTGTTGTATGAGAACTATCGTATAAATTGCCTGTGCAGGAACCCATTCTTGGTACAAAAATGGCAACTTATTTATCCTTTAGCACTGAGAAAATTTGATGACCTTGTTAATAACAATAATTTTTTTGTTGTTGTTTTTGTTTTGTTACCAATAGGAGAATGTGTAAGGATTTTCAGCGAGATGACAGATGAGGACAATATGTGTCTCACTGAAACCTCAGAATGGAAGAGGCAATGAATGGGCCTACTGAAGAAAAAGAAAAAAATTAACAAGTACAATTTTAAAAAGTTAACTTAAAGACAGAGCCACGACCCTATCGAATGTTTGAATTATTATAATTGCTTTGAGGGGTCTAAGAAAATGTTTTATCATTTAGAGCCATAAATTTATTTGGGGTAAGACAAAAATAAATAAATAAAAATAGAAACTATGTAACTAAAATACAATTAGCCTCTTTCTACTGCTTAAATTTAAAATAGGGTACTCAAATTTTTACTTTGAAATATCTTTACTGTGAAATACTGTGAATGTATTGTCTCTGAAAAGATGAAATAACACTTTCTGTCTTTCTGAGAGACACAACTGTTCTGCTTTGTGTCTCTGCTTTGTGCTCTGCAAATTTTCTTTGGCAAAATAGAGAAAAAACTGTCAAATTTATCCAGTAGTAATATATTGACAGGTGAGCAGAACCCAGACATGCCTTTGGGTGTTTCTTAAAATAAAATATGATGTGCTTAATGTAAAGTTAAGGTTAAGATAAGGTTAGTTCTTGTTTTAAAATGTCATATAATGACTCCTCAAAAACTTCATATTTATGAACGAATGATAATATACATTTTATTTTAGAAAAATCAACTTGAAATCAAGATCTCACCTTATGACAAGCCATCTTTGAATTGCCTTGATTTGCAATAATTTGCAGAGTGACCTCCAGTGGAAGGGGTTTGGAAAAACCACCCTAGAAGACAGTTATGATGGCTAGATGGAGGATTTAAACCAGTTTGTCTATTGAAAAAAATAAAATAAAAATTATAGTCTATGATTAATGTTAATATGAGATGTTTGGAATCAGATTTGAATTGCCAAATTTATTGTTAAATATTGCGGTGCAACAATACACATTGGCTGCACATTTGAAATGCGATTGTTGTGGTCACTATTTGCCGAAGGACAAACCAATTTAACTCCTCACATGTCACGGCTGCTGTTGTAATGTAGCGGTCAGGATCCCTGTCAGTCATGAAGCTGAAAAAAAGGATTTAAACCAGTTCTGGACAAACTGTTAAAAATGGCAGTTGTCTATTGAAAATGTTGATACAAGATGTTTGAAATGAAAACAGTGACTGAGAGGAGAAATAGGGAGCGCACAACCTACTTACAATGCTGATGAAGTACTCTAAATAGTTAATATATGATACACTAAGGGTGCTAGCAAAGGAAAGAGTGTGAAAAGTATAATAATTATTATAGAACAAAATGATTAGAGAAATAGACAAAAACTAGCTTTATAAACATTATAATACAAACTGATACTTGAAGGCCATCTTCTAAATGAGTCGCTGCATAAACAGTTCCAAAGCCTCCTTCACACAAGTTGAATGCTGATTTCATAACTGCACAAATTGATGTTAAAAAATAAATAAGACATTAATTGTCAGTCGGTGACAGCACTTCCTTTAAAACCTTTTTAAAAAGACTTGAGATACTACAAATGCCTTTAAAAATCCATGTCATACAGAACCATTTAAGTGAACTTTCCTTCGTAAATATAAATTTAAATGAAATTTTGCATAATGTTAAATAAGTTTTTTTTATTATTATTATTATTTATTAACTACCCTTAAACAAAGTGGAAATAGTCATTTTAAAGCATGAAACCATTGAACTGCCATCCCTGAACCATCATCACAGTCATACGAGGCACAGAATAAAGCTGAAGGGATGTCAACACTACAGTTGGACATGGCACAGACTGTACCTCAGGGGACGTCAACACTACAGTCAGGTGCAACATGGACTAAAGTTTGGAGGGAGTCGAAATTAAATGTGCACTGTTGAGAGTATAGAGGACAACAGCACTTCATTCAGACATATCACCACCTAAATCTTGCTAGAAACTGTCACTCCAGCCATCATCAGCTTGAGAGTGACTGGTGATTGGTTCCTCTAGTGATAGGTGTTTGCTCCAGTATAACCATATTAATTACAAAATCACGGACTTTCACAACTTTAAAAACTATTTTACTGGAGTTTTTGTCAACTGAAGTTTTTTTTTTCTTTTCAGAAAGATGTTTTGTCGACTGAATAATTGGTATTGTTAAACTGTACTGCACAATCCATTAAACAGCCTTCTATTCCTCACAGCTTCAATCTCATGCCTGTCAAACACTAAATACGGCACAATCCCAACTAAGGTCTATTAGAATTTAAATTCAGTTATCCGCCATGTACAAAAGTGATGCCATTGACCAAATTTATCACTAATTACAAGACACCATCCTCCTGCACTGAGGCTAATCAACGACTTGTTAACGACCTGAATGAGTTTTATTGTAGATTTGAAACCCCCAACACCCATTCTGACCATCTCTCTACACAACCGTTAACACATCCTGCAATCCCCCTCTCCACACCTCCTGCTCTTCAAATCTGTGAAGATGATGTGCGCCAGGTCTTCAGGAAGAACAAAAGAAGAAAAGCACCAGGCCCAGATGGCGTTACACCAGCCTGTTTGAAAACCTGTGCTGACCAGCTGGCCCCCATCTTTTCACAGATCTTCAACAGATCTCTGGAGTTGTGTGAAGTGCCTTCCTGCTTCAAACGCTCCACCATCATCCCCATTCCAAAGAAACCCAAGATTACAGGACTTAACGACTACAGACCTGTGGCTCTAACATCTGTCGTCATGAAGTCGTTTGAAAAACTGGTTCTGGCTTATCTGAAGGACATCACTGGACCCTTACTGGACCCCCTGCAGTTTGCTTACCGAGCAAACAGGTCTGTGGATGATGCAATCAACATGGGATTGCACTTCATCCTGCAACATCTGGACAAAACAGGGACTTATGTGAGGATCCTGTTTGTGGACTTCAGTTCGGCTTTCAACACCATCATCCCAACAGTCCTCCAGACCAAACTGACCCAGCTCTCTGTTCCTAGTTCTATCTGTCAGTGGATCACCAGCTTTCTGACAGATAGGCAACAGCTAGTGAGACTGGGGAAATTCATGTCCAACAGCTGCTCCACCAACACTGGTGCCCCTCAGGGATGTGTTCTCTCCCCCCTGCTCTTCTCGCTGTACACCAACGACTGCACCTCAAAAGACCCCTTTGTCAAGCTCCTGAAGTTTGCAGACGACACCACACTCATCGGTCTCATCCAGGACGGTGACGAGTCTGCTTACAGACAAGAGGTTGAGCAGCTGGCTGTCTGGTGAAGTCTTAACAACCTGGAGCTGAACACGCTCAAAACAGTGGAGATCATCGTGGACTTCAGAAGAACCCCCCCTGCACTCCCCCCACTAACCATCATGAACAGCACTGTGGCTGCAGTGGAGTCATTCAGATTCCTGGGAACCACCATCTCTCAGGACCTGAAGTGGGACAATCACATTGACTCCATTGTTAAAAAGGCCCAACAAAGGCTGTACTTCCTTCGCCAGCTGAGGAAGTTTAACCTGCCACAGGAGCTGCTGAAACAGTTCTACTCAGCCGTCATTGAGTCTGTCCTGTGCACTCCAATAACTGTGTGGTTTGGTTCAGCTACAAAATCAGACATCAGAAGACTACAGAGAACGGTTCGGACTGCTGAAAGGATTATTGGTACTCCCCTGCCCACCCTTCAAGAACTGTATACATCCAGAGTGAGGAAAAGGGCTCAGAAAATCACTCTGGATCCCTCACACCCAAGTTACCCCATCTTTGAACTCTTGCCATCTGGCCGGCGCTTCAGAGCCGCAAATACCAGGACAGTCAGGCACAAGAACAGTTTCTTCCCCCAGGCAATCTACCTCATGAACAGTTAAATGTTCCCCACTTATACAATAAAACAATATCCTTATATTTATTTGTTACCCCTTCATCCTAGTACATCCCTGCATCTTACTCAATCCAATTCCATTATCATTTATAGCACAATTGTTTATACACTTATTTATCTGCAAAGGGTTTTTATTTTTTTATTTTTTTGACTGTGTGTTGTTGTCAGTGTTGTTGTCTTTTGTGTACTGGAAGCTTATGTCACTAAAACAAATTCCTTGTATGCGCAAGCATACTTGGCAATAAAGCTCTTTCTGATTCTGATTTATATAAAAAGTAAAAAATAAAATAATGTCTATCAACTATGCACTTATCTAGTCAGAGGTCAAAAGGGCAGCTGCTTAAACACCACTTAGGGTCTATCTGTGCAAGTGCCTATTTTCTTGTTAAATATTAGATTTCATATAAAATTGTATGATTTATTCATATAATTCATAGCACAACTCATACTCTTTTTACTAAATAATTATTGTTTTTTTTCACACTGAATGTAGTCATGTGTTTTTTATGATATGTTAACTTACAGCTGATCGAGTTTACTGTAGAGTTCTTGCATTCTTTTTAAATGAATTACAGCTTTTATCTTTAACTGATCATTTTTTTTAAGTTGATTTACATTTACCCGGTTTCCATTGAGCTACTATAATGAAAGAAATCATGTCTTTTCATGGTTATGGCGATTTGTTCACAGTTAAAAGCATTAATTATTTTACTTGGCATATTATATGTTAGGTTTTTCATTTGTGTAATATAATTATAATTATAGTATCATAGCTACAAACGAGCACAATGACGCTATCTTTAGGCTGGGGTTGGCACCTAGGCGACCAATCAAAGACTTGTTTATAAGCGCGACGCAACGCAAACGCTCCCGGACAGCGCAAGTGAACGCGACGCACAGCTCTCACTGACTGCACTGAGCCGTTGTCAGACTGGACAGCTGGCAGCGTTAGTTGTGTCTGCTTTCATCCGTATGTAGGCTACCGAACATTTTGAGGGTCAGGGAAGTTACGTTAATTTAAGTGCGGAGATTAACTCCACAGATAAACCCCGCATATGGGAAGAGATATTTAGAAAAACATCCAAAACTTTGACAGGTGGATGTGAACTCCGTCTGGGAACATGGAGCACCTGTCGTCGACCACCAACCGGTTCGTGAATGCGATGTACAGGCAGCGCGGTAAGGTTTTTTTTTTTTTTTTTTTTTTTTTTTTTTTCTTCAGATAAACACAATACATTTTTAAATGATGGATTTGCATATGTAGGTCATTAACGGAGCTGACTGATTCTGTATTAATTTTAAAACTTTAATAATGTTTTTTTTCTCTCTCTCTGTTTACACCCTTTTTATTGGCACCAGATCCTGAGGTATGGATGCATAACAATTCTTCTCCTCATTTAAGATAGAAATGTAGTAAGAGTTGTGACAAAACAATCCCCACTCCTCCAGCATCTTACTGGAGATCAGAGTATTAGTGTGAGGTATTAATGCGTCTGGACTAATGAGCAGTGACAGGCTGAATGCAGGTCACGTTGTTTGCATTAGAGACTGAACGACTTTCTGTAGTGAATCTGTACTGTAATGAACGTGTATTTGTGTCGTTCAAACCTGTTGAGTCTGTCCTTTTCTTTTTTTAGCTATGCAATGTTGTGATTTTGTTGTGATAAAGCATGTAATTCAGAAGAAAAATAGTTTGTTAAATGAATAGTTTGCTCATAAATTATTGATGAATTGGTCTTGGGCAACATGAAGGGGAATTGAGTGAAGTGACAAGAAATTAAAATCGTGTATGATTAAACGCCACTTAGGATTTTCATGGCACCTCTTAAAATAATTACAAAACATTTCCATATAGCTAATGAAGGTAAATGGGGACTTGGTCTTGTCAAGCTCTGAAATTATTAGAAAGATTATTAAAGAATACTTATATAAATTTCAATCTTTTTCCCACACAAATGCTTTTGTCATTCACTGTCAACCTGAGTAAGTGAGCTAAACTCAAGTTACGTAAAAATTTTAACTTAAAAAATAAAAGTTTAAGTTAGCAGAACTGGCAGATTTTTATTTTGTACTCATACCTGAAATATTTGAGTAAACTAACTAATACATTTAACTTAAAATATCACACAATTTCAACTTACATAGCTCAGTAGAGAAACTTGAACTTGAACAAGAAAATTCTGAATACACATGAAAGTCAATTTGTTTGAAATAATTTGCTTAATTTAAGATTGCCCTTCTCAAAACAGTTAATTATTTTGAGCGTTAAGGTTTACAGTGTTTGTCTATTATTGTATTATAGTCTAAGATCAACATTACTGTAGCTATAGATGGTTAATGGTTTGATGGAAGAAAGAAAAGGTCAATCACAATTCAGTATACAAACAAATACAAAAAAAGTAGTGCTGTCAAACAATTAATCACATCCAAAATAAAAGTTTTTGTTTACATAAAATATGTACGTGAACTGTGTATATTTATTATGTATATATAAATACACACACATACAGTAAATATTTAGAAAAAATTTACATGTAGCAATTTACATCTCTATATTTATATTTTTATATTTTATACTATATAAAAATATATTTAACATACAAACATAACATATTTTTCATATATATATATATATATATATATATATATATATATATATATATATATATATATATATATATATATATATATATATATATATATATATGTCTTTGTATTTATATATACATATTAAATAAACACAGTACACATACATATATTATGTAAACAAAAACTTTTATTTTGGATGTGATTAATTGCGATTAATCGTTTGACAGCACTAAAAAAAAGACAAAATACGTAAAAACAGTAAAGATCTGTAGCTTACTTCTGGTACACTGCAACCTTAACTATTCAAGCTGATTATTTTATATAGCTTATATATAGTGTTATTAAGTTTATACAAATGGAAACAATTAAGTAATTTGTGTCCCATATCTGCAGTTGTCTAGTTTAGCCATAGAAGACTGTGAGGATGCTGAATTGGCCTATACCATGAGAGACCTGCCCCCTAGAGCCGGTCACACCTTCCCTGGCTGTGAGATGCCCATGATGGACAGGGAGCCGGATGGCAGCACCCGCCCTCATACACCAGGGACACCCACTTTCACCCGGCCGATGAACAGACGTTTCCTGGGCTCTGAGACGGAGTTACCCCACCATGGACAGCTCAGCTCCATGAGCTCTCTGGATTCTCCCCTGAGCCCTTCTCGCCCGAAAAGTCCTTGGGGCAGATTTGACCCTTATGACTCTGCTGAGGTAATGCCAGTCTTGTGTATGATGCATAATGTTGACAGCCTATTTGATTGCTTGCGCAGGACCTGATTTTGAAAATACTTATTTTGAAATCACATCACCATCTGAGACTTGTAGGATCAAGATAAGGAGTATGTTGGCTTTGCAACGCTGCCTAACCAAGTGCACAGGAAATCTGTGAAAAAGGGGTTCGCCTTTACTCTTATGGTGGCAGGTGAGATCATCAGATGCTATATGTCACAGACTGCACAAAGTAAAAAAAATGTATTTGATGTCCAATGAAACTTTCTTTTGATCCGTCCAGGGGAGTCGGGTTTAGGGAAATCTACACTAGTCAACAGCCTCTTCCTCACAGACCTTTACAAAGACAGGAAGATGCTGAATGCTGAAGGTAGGATATCATTAACTAAAACAAAAACAATTAAAAAAATTACTCAAACATTTACTGAAATAAAATATTTATTTCAGCTAGTTTTCAATGCAACAAGTCGAAATACTAAAATAAACAAACAAAATAAACTAAAAAATTGTGTAGAAATATTAAAAAAATCCAAACGAAAACACAATTACTAAAACTGTAACTGTTAAAATGAAAACTGAAAACATACAAATACAAAATTAATTCAAAATATTAAGAAGAGCAATATTCTTCTGTACAACCTTTGTATAATACACTTACAAGCATTATGTAGTTTAGACAATCACAACACATTTTTGCTTCCGAATATAACTGCAATTCAAAATTACAGTGACATAAATACACCATCAAACATATATTTGAATTAACATTCAATTTTAAATTAACAGTAATTTTGATAAAATATTTAAAAATCTTTGTTGATTAAATCAAAGTCATGTGGTGCAACCAATACGGAGGAACTAAACTGGTCTGTAAGTCTCTTAAAATATCAGATAATTTGACTTAATGACAAGGCAAAGTTCAGGTTGTAAAATGTCATGTGGTATATCCCCCCTTCCAATAACTGTAATAATATTTGTTAATTAATAAATTCATGATATTTGTATTTGTTGTTTGAAAAAGATATATTTTAAAACATTTTAATAATGCTTAATATATGAACATGTATTCAAGGTGTAAGGAAAATATGTTATTAATATAACTTGATGGTTACACCACATGACATAGTCATTAAACTAACTTTTCTTGAAAATGGTATACATTTCTAATAACTTGGTACACATTTTTAAACTTGATTTGTTTTCCTTTCTTTATCTGTATTCTTCACTGACCCATTGCAGAGCGGATCTCACAGACAGTGGAAATCACGAAACACACGTTGGCTATAGAAGAGAAAGGAGTCAAACTGAAACTCACCATTGTGGATACACCAGGATTCGGGGATGCTGTCAACAACACAGAGAGGTGGAACTGCAAAATGAAGTCATTTCTCTCAGAATACAAGTTGGACTTTGCTGATACAAATACATTTGCTCATTTTCAGGTTTGTAACCTCAATTTTATGTTTATTGTAACAGCTGGAGGGCAGTTGTGGACTACATTGACCAGCAGTTTGAGCAATACTTTCGTGATGAAAGCGGCCTCAACCGTAAAAACATTCAGGACAACCGTGTGCACTGCTGCGTCTACTTCATCTCACCTTATGGCCACGGGTAACACTCCCTGACAATTAGCAATTAGCATTTGGTATTTTAAGGTTATCAGCATCATCTGAAGAAAAAAGGGTTTAGTTACTATTAAGTCAGTCCCAGAATCATGTTCTATGTTGAATTTGTGAATTTTCGTTGCTATCTTCTGAAATATTGGAATCAGCATGTTGTAAAACCCATATCAATCAACCACTATTTGATATGAAATCAGTTTAATGATAATATAAAACTAGAGGTGGCAGTGGCATTTTGTTTTGGAAATGGACCTCAGGAACTACGGGAGTGACACTTTCTTCCCCTCTCTCCTCAGACTCAGACCGATGGACGTGGAGTTCATGAAGATGCTACATGAGAAGGTCAACATAGTGCCTGTGCTGGCCAAAGCAGATAGTCTCACTCCACTGGAAGTCAGAAAAATGAAAATGAAGGTGTGTATGCAGTGTATAAAAAGTATAAATATATATCACAGTCAGCATGGGTTTGTTTTTTGTCTCTAGATTCGTGAGGAGATTGAGAGATTCGACATCAACATCTACCAGTTCCCTGAATGTGATTCAGATGAAGATGAGAAGTTCAAACTTCAGCACCAGGAACTGAAGGTGACCTGCAATGCTCCATATTTACATCAAACTTACCATAGCACCGACTAAACTGACATGTGTTGATTTCCTTCTTTGTTACAGGACAGCATTCCCTTTGCAGTAATTGGCAGTAATGTCCAAGTTGAAAGCCAAGGCAGGCGCTTCAGAGGCCGTCAGTACCCCTGGGGTGTGGTGGAAGGTACTTAGACTCTAACGTAGACTATTATGTACTATTGTACATAGTCTTTTATTTGTACACAGACAATGAATTAAACGTCCCTGCAAAAACAGTAACAATCTGTACTGTATGCTCTTGATACATAGCGATATGTACTAAATAGCAAATCTCAACTGCTTGATTGTAATATTGGTGAAAAGTGTAAACTATAATTCAAGCCAGTGATGTATTAGTTGTATATATGTATATAGTATGTCCTACTTCACCCGCAAACATTCAGCATGCACATGTAAAGCAATATTTTATATAGCAAACCTCGGTTATGCTTATTTATAATGTATACTGTATTATCTTTTTTTACTTTATCTGCATACATATATTACACTCATGTTTTTTGATTTGCAACAACAATGTAGCTTAGCTATCGTTGGATATATAGAGAGCTGGATATATAATGTTCCATATATAGATACGCCCCACTTTATCAGCATACATACTGTACAGTACAGTAGTGATGAGAGAAACAAAGCTTTTCAAATCTTTGAATCAACTCAACCAATTGCTTCGCAAAATGGTTCACTATTTCGAAGTGATCGAAAAACCACACACTAGTGACACCTGCTGGTCAAAACTATATAAATGCAACGAAAACTCAGACCAAACATGCATAAAAACAGCTTTTACAAGAGTGTTTTATTGAAAGCAAAGCAAATTAACTAACCATCCATTAAATTTCTATTAAATGTGTCTGTATGTGTTCTTTTATCCATTTTCAGGGTTGTTTTGGTTATTTAATGAATTATTAACTATACTATTATTCCTTTTAATTATTCAAATACCTTATTAAAACGTCTACAAATTTATAAAAACATGATCTGAAATCAGGTAATAACTAGACGCTTGTTCAATGGTTTGCTGCTATGGGGCAATCTCAGTGATTGTCAGACCCTGTTCCATTGTCTTGTTTTGTGTTTTCTTCCCCTACCTGCTCCAGTTTTATGTTTATGCCCATATTTGGTTTTTCCTGTTCCTGTTCCCATTTAGTTCTATTGATCCCAGGTGTGTCCCATTAGCACCCTTATTATTTAAGCCATGTGTGTTTCCATGTTTCTTCGTTCGCTGTTATGTCATTTTGTATAACTGTCTTCCTGAGTGTTATTCCGTGTTGATTCATTACAGAATGTTGGTTTTGAGCACCTCCTCGTTTCCTCGTTCCCTTACTCCAAGGGAAGCGTGACTGATCTTGTTCGATTCATGGGTTCACAGATCACACCTCTAGCAGTGAATCACTGAAATGTCAAAACATTTAATGTTTTTAGAAACAGCCTCATCTATTGAAATCACGTGACTTTGGTAGCATGATATGTGTAAAACACGATATGATTCAAAACTTAACATTCATAAAGGTTTCAAAGATTCATGAAGCAGTGCCCATCACTACAATACAGCACACAAAGTAATAAGCACTATATATTAAACTAAAAAGTAACTATATTATTGCCCAGCCCTCTGTCCAGTTTAAAAATGTATGTCCAACATTCAGTATCCTCACGCAGAGTAATATATATATATATATATATATGTATATAGCTTGTATCGTTGCTATTATTTTCTGTAATGCTGTTTTGAAACAATGTGTATTGTGTAAAGAACTATTCAAATAAGTAAGTCGACTTGACTCTTGCAGTGGAGAACCCTGCTCACTCCGACTTCCTGAAGCTGAGGAACATGTTGGTGCGCACGCACATGCAGGACCTGAAGGATGTGACACGGGAAACTCATTACGAGAATTACCGCGCTCAGTGCATCCAGAACATGACCCGCATGGTGGTCAGGGAGAGGAAACGCAGGTCAGAGGAAGAACTGAATCATCAGATGATCACATCAGACTATATTCTGCAGTGCAAATTAATGGTGTGCTTCTTCATGATCATGATGTTTCATCACTGACCTTCCTGTGTGGTTTACATTACTGTTTCTTTCATCCAGCCTGTGTAACCGGCTAAGAGACAGCGCCTCAGACCTTCCTGTGCCTCTGATGCCTGTGGACAGCGAGACTGAGCGCCTTATTTGGGAGAAAGATGAAGAGGTAATACAGTTTTGTTTTTAAATTAGATCCTTACAATGTCTCCAGTGCATGGTTTGAATGGATACGAACTTACCATTCACACCATACTACTATTTTGTGAAAGTGTAGGTATTTACCACATAGTTGTCACATGACCTGGGCTTCAGAATAGCTTACTAGAATAATACCAGGATATTACTTATGTCTGCCACATAAAAATTAGTATGTTATATATTAAGATTAGTATGTTAGCATATTTCAACAAAGCCAGTGTTTAAGTCTCTCATTTCATTAAAGTTCTCTGATAGTTGTAATTAATCTTGTGTATTTTTCTCCTTCTGCAGTTGCGCCGAATGCAGGAAGTTCTGGAAAGGATTCAGGAACAGATGCGTCATGGACATTAACACATAATAATCAATTAATTTTAATGTGTTTACGATAGAAATATGGCTTGAGATATAAATACTACATAAATACTTTTAATATTTTAGATTGAATGTAAATATGACTGCTGTGATACATAAGAAATAAGACCAATACAACTTGACTTGTAAATGTCATAAGATTTATTATGAATCGTCAATGTTTTTTTTTTTTTTTTTTTGTAGTAATCTAGCATATTTTAATAAGTTTTATTACTATTTTAGTTAAACATGGTGGACAATTCGATCTTAATGCAGCCCAGAATGTACAGGCGATATATAACTTAAACTTTCTCCATAGGGAAAATGCAGAGTTTTCATATATTCATATATAATATCAATGTAGAATGAGGTCTAACGGTCCCGTCCACATCATACAGTATGATACATGGTCCCAAAAATGAAATAAGGGGAGGGATTAACATTTAAACAAACAAAAAAAAACGGCAATCTACATGCAAAACCAGGCATCAGTATAATCCTAAAATACATACACATATGTGAATGCATGCATATACCTCACATATATACATACATCCATACACATATATTCAAAAAAGAAAAGAAAAGAAAAAGCAAAACACTAATAAATTTCACAAAGGTTAGGCTATTTTTTTTTGTTTGTTTGTTTTTTAACTGAGTGTGAAGCACAGCATGTATTATTCCATCTTCACATCCCCCCAAAAAAGAAAAAGGAAGTCAAACAGAAAATCCAAACCTCAATTATTATTTTTTTGCAGCAGAAAGAGGATGTTAAGAGCAGGAATCACAGTGTTCCGTTTGAAAGTGACATTATAAAAGCAACAACGTGGTGTACCTAACCATCGACAGCAAACCATTAAGTTTACAAAGGGAAACGGTCAGATGGCTGACTTTGTGCAGGTTTAACCGAGCGAGTGCATTGAGAATGGCAGGCCGACTTTAAGAGGAGCACTGCTATTGGCAAAGGGGCTTTTTGTCCTGATGTCAATGAAACAGAAAACTGCATGTTTTAACCTCCTAAAAAGCTTATTCACAAGCGAGTACTTCACGACAATTTACACAATCACGCGTAGTAATGAAAAATGGCTGTGTGCCGATGAACGTAGGATGGACACACAACAGCACCGAGTTACACTGGACGCCACCTAGGAACGTGCGCGCGCCTTGACGCAAGAGATGCATTCACGTGAACGTTATTTTCTAAGACTTCTTTCGACTTTTTTCATCGTGTTGCTAGCTACAAGCACGAGAATACTGGTAAATGCTGATTTGAAGAAACGGAAACGCCCGACTATCACACGCCGTATGTAACGTTTTTAATCATCTGAAACGTTAATCAAGTATTACGAAATATTATTAAGTTAAATATCTGAGCACTTGTAATAAATGCTTTAATGTACTTTCAAATGCATGTCTTTCTCAGATGCTGAATTGTATATAAGTTGAGTTTCCTTATAGCTCATTCGCCTCGACACTTTTTTTAAGACTTTGTGATGTCTGTTACTGTAGGTCAATGCGCTTGCGCTTCATATTCAGCAATGTTGTAGTTGCATTGCGTAGGCAGCAGGTGGCGCCACTGGGCTTGAATTGGGGCTTAGGCACTTACATTTGCTCGCAAGTACAAAGACACTTTGAGAAACCTGATCTGAGTCTGAATGTACCTGTTTTTTTTAGTCAAAAGCCCCGTATGAAGAGTTTTAAAAGCCCCCAAAATATAGTTACACAGTAAACGTTTGTCTGCATGCTTTCAGTACTGACCTTTAAGCACTCGTTTTTGATTTAAGTGGAGATTTTTTTTTGGTAAATTAATGTAAAGCGTGAGATAATTTGCACACTAAAAAGGACACGAGGGAAAGAGAAGAAAGAATTGATTTGTTTTAGCACTCCACTCTCACATTACTAAAGACTGACCACTGTTTTCGAGTTTAGTTAAAGCAAGTGCATCACATGAATTTCATTCCAATGCTGCATGGCAAGAAGACACGCAAGCCGCTTCTACAAGCAAAAGAGGACACGCTCCGATCCTGACGAGGTCCCGGCGTGTAGGAGCGACAGTAGTGATTTTCTGAACAGGATCTAGATGTCCTTTTAGCGATTAGATCTTCGTCTTTAGTCTCTCTTGCTCTCGCTTTGTGAGACCTCCATTCATGGGAGTCGTTCTGTGCAGCCTCTCTTTTCTTCAGGCCAGCTTTAGTGTGCTGACGGGAAAAGGAGGAACAGTTACCATAGTCACCGGATTGAGCACCGTCTGGCCCACCAGCCCGGTGTGATGGTGAGCGACCACGGCTGTTGGCTTTCCCATCACGGTGGCCTGCTGGCCTGTGACCGGCGTGCCGTTAACTTGGGCGTGAGTGTGCGGGTGGTGCGCCAACGTGTGTGTGATGTGCCCCACCATCGCCGCCTGCGAGACGGCCACTGACTGCGGGTAAATGGCAGCGGGGAGGTGGGCCACAGGATGCACAGTGATGTGTCCGATAGGCTGGCCGCCACTAGAGGGCGCAATGTGCGCCAGATGTTTAGGCCCAGCTGGGATGACGTGGTTGACAGCTTGGATGACGGACGCATGGGATACAGAGGCGTGCGTGATGACTGTTGGCTGAGGAGGGGAAACTATGTGGGAAGGGGGGGCAGGGGCGATGGCTTGAGGGGTGACCGCGGTGGGCTGGTGTTGATTGGGTGGTGTGGTGGGTTTGTGTTGTATGGAGATATGCGTAGTGAGAATGGAGGGTGGAGGCATGGCAGCGCGGGGCTCTGACGGCGCCGGTGCAGACGAGGGCGGGGAGGAGAGGATGTCATCATCTACATCTTGGTCGAAGTTGTCTTCACCCTCTGAAAAGAGTGGAAATGATTCATGGTAATTAGATTTTACCCTGTGTCTTAGCCCTGATACATATTACAATTAATCATATCGAGGGAAAAATTTATTTAATATGAAATCAATGTAAACTTGGCCTGTTTAATTGTACACACCATGAAAAACTATGAAAAACTGTTTCTGGTGCAAAAAACCTCAACATGTGGGAAAAAATAAATAATAAGAAAGGTGAATAAATAAAATAATAATAATATCAGTGTGTTATATAATTTCTGGTGTAATTTTATTTATTTTTTTTACAAAAAAATCGTAAAAAAAAGTGATTAAAATAAAAATGAAATGTCTTATCAAATACATTTAAATAAATGATTGTGAAATATTATTAGAATTTAACATAATGGTTTTCTTTTTGGTATATTTTTAAATACAACATTTCTGTCATGGAAAAGCTATATTTTCAGCAGCAATAACTTCAGTCTTCCATGTCATTCAGAAATAATTCGAATATGCCGATTTGCTGCTTAAGAAACATTTCTTATTATAAATAGCTGAATAGCTGTGCTGCTTAATATTTTTGTGGAAACTGTGATTTTAAGAGGTATATATATATATAAGTGGTGTGTGTGTGTTTGTTGTACCTGATGCTGTTGATGTGGAGGCCTGATCATCTTCCGGTTGGACAGTTTGTCGGAGTATCCTGTCGATCTCCATGATGTCTATACACTGGCTCAACTCATTCTTCAGCTCTGCGAGTCTTTGCTGAGTGGCGATCTTCTCCCGTGCCAGGCGCTCCATCTCGTGCTCGTACTCCTTTTCTTTCCGCTTCAAAGTCTGCAAGAAACATGATTCATAACTCTTTGTATCATCTGCACTTTAATACGCACATGAAGCATTCATCACTGCGCAAACACTCAATCACACACATTCTGGATTCAGTATGACACATTTCTCAATCAGCCGACAAATGCGTTTCAACTGATGTCTGAGCTTAAGAATACACATTGGCTGTAAAGTCTCTACTTCCTGTTTATATATAATAAAGAACAACTACTAGCAGATATAAGAACAAGAGGTCATATAACCATATTCCAAAACCTGTAGAGGAGACTCAACTCACAATTAATTAATATAGCTGGTGGGTAAATTGTCCTCTCCACTTCCTGTGAAGTGATGAACCAATGTTCCCCCATTTCCCTATTTCCTATATTGTTTGCAGTGCCCTCTGAACTGAACATGTTCACTCCCCTCATAACTGAGTGCATCTTTATAAAAGAGAGCAACAGTTTAAAGTCATAAGGGAAGAGAAGAAGAGAGAGATGAAAAGAAGGGATGTGGCAGTCGCACAGGCAAATGGTTTGACCCACTTCTTGTGTTAGTCAGCTGACCACACTAATGGGAACAAACTGTTTAAACTCTTGAAGAGGAGCAGGTATGTCCATCCACATTCAAGAAATGTGAGTAAGAGAGGAGCTGGCCGTGTGACAGGATGTTTAACATGTGTGCTCATACAGTTTTAGGAAACAAACTGTCCACGGAGCAACGCAGTTTACACACTCCACCCCGTCTGACACACTCACATCAGCCAGTTTCCTCCTCAGTCCCTTCCTCACCTATGCTCTTGCCAAAGAAAAGTGTGTGACAACACGGGCGTTTTGGCTCCTAATTAACAGGAGTCCCGTAGAGTCAGAGGACTGCAGTATGCATGATAACAGCACATTTCTGAGTGCTGAAGAATAGAAAGCAGCGAGACAGTGAGCGTGCACGAAGATAGAGTGATGTGCAGAGATGGAGGGTGTTTTTCGTGCGTGTCTGGGATTATATAACACACTGATACAGTATTAAGGGAATATGAATGCGACTGGTGCAGTAGGTTGAGAGCACAGGCAGAGAGAGAGAGAGAGAGAGAGAGAGAGAGAGAGAGAGAGAGAGAGAGAGAGAGAGAGAGAGAGAGAGAGAGAGAGAGAGAGAGAGAGAGAGAGAGAGAGAGAGAGAGAGAGAGAGAGAGAGAGAGAGAGACAGAGAGAGAGAGAGAGAGAGAGAGAGAGAGTCTGTCCTAGTGAAGCCTGATCCAGGATTAGTCAGATTGGACTGTCTGGCCCTAAACCCCCTTCACACAGCGGGTCAACACCAATACACACACACACACAAGCCAACACCTTCTGTTTTCTACAAAGATGGTATACAACCAGCGCTATTAAAATGTATCATATTAAATCATTAAACATTTTGCAAAAACAGTGTTTTTGAACCTTTAATTGATTATATTAGACTGCAGCTGAAAGTTATTTTAATATTGAAATAAAATTACAAAAACAATTTATACACTAAATGCACAGATGCACATACATTAAAATTATGTCTGATATTGATAAGCCATAAACATATACACAATACAAAAGTTTGGGTTGGCTATTTTTTTTTAAAGATTTTTGGAAATAATTCTTATGTTGTTAAATGTTATGTTATGCTGTAAGAAAAATAAAATAAATAAAATCAAACAGTAATATTGTGAAACACGGGCGTTTTGGCTCCTAATTAACAGGAGTCCCGTAAAGAGGACTGCAGTATACATGATAACAGCACGTTTCTGAGTGCTGAAGAATAGAAAGCAGCGAGACAGTGAGCGTGCACGAAGATAGTGTTTTCGCAAGCGCCGACAGTGTACCAGTTCTAACGGCATGGCGAAAGTTTGAGCAAAGCAGGCTAACTGCTCTGTCTTTGGCTGCACAGACGAGCACAGAACAATGTTTAGAGTCCCAACCTCAGCGCAGACGAGAGAGCAGACATAACCAACTGTTTTTGTAACTTGTGTGTTTTAAACATAAACTTTGTGTATTTTATAGTTTAAGCGCAATAAGACATGAAAGAGAACTTAAGTGTGTGTGCTCAGAGAGCCGTGTATCAGAAGTTAAAACTAATGTTATAAAATTCATGATTTCAGTGCAATAGACACGATAATCAAAACCAAACAGATGTTTCTTTTTAGCAGAGTATCTGAGGAATGAGCTGTAAATGCAAAGGGGCGGGGAGCAGCAGCTCATTTGCATTTAAAGAGACATACACAAAACAGCCTACTTTTTCAAAATGATCTAATAAATCTGTGTATCAGAAGACTTTAAAACGCAATGATTCAGTGCAACAGACCATGATAATCAAAAACCAAACAGATGGTTTCACAGAACGAACGCGAGAACAAGCTATAAAGCAGCCCAAGGAAAGGAAAAGGGGCGCAGAGCAGCAGACTAATTTGCATTAAAGAGGACAGTGAGAGTTTCTGCTAAAAGAACATCCACTCAGATAGTAGGCATTTCAAAACTGGGCTGTAAATAATGATCTGCTAGGGTAGGCAGTTTGAACACTGAAACTCGTCAGGCACATGTTTGGCCGTGGAGACACTGAGACTTATATTACATTACTGTAAAAAAAAGAAGATAGGAGGTCTACCGACTCAGACAAAGCAGGACACTTATTTTAGAGATGTTGACAACATATTTTAAAGCGGCCATACAGGCATATCGCTTATAAGTTAAACTGTAGTAGTAAATCATAAAGGAAACATTGCTAAAAAATATAAGAACAACAAAAATCACAACAAAGTAGAAATAAATTACAATTTAATAAAAAATAAACAACAAAGTAAAACTTAAATCACATTAAAAAAACAACATAAACAATAAACACATTACAAATACAACAAGGCACCGGGCTTACAGTTAACACGTTACCCTGACCGCAGTGGACACTCCAGAACTGTGATGTTAACCTTACATTCACGGGGCGGCGGAAGACACGCACAGCTATTAGCGCCTCAGTAGGCATTCGTAGTGTGGAGTACTTCAACATAATACATTAAAGTTAATGCCAGAGCGTGATTGACATAACGCAGTTTCATTAAATACATGGCTTCTACAGGGTCAAGCATTATATCATATCAGCCACCCAAAGAACAAAAAATATCAGCTGACCACTAGAGCAAACAATGTGTAATAAAGAAGCATTATATCATATCAGCCACCCAAAGAACAAAAAATATCAGCTGACCACTAGAGCAAACAATGTGTAATAAAATGTGTAATAAAATATCAACATTAGCACATACTGGACCACCATAAATCAACATAAAAAATATTAGTTAACCACTAGAGCAAATAACGTGTAATAAAATGTGTAATAAAAAATCTACATTAGCACATACTGGACCAGCATAAATCAACACCGATGATGCTGGTACATCACTGCAGCTGCATGTGAACTGATCATGTAACTCATATTATCTTACATGAAAATTCATCACTGCTGTCCCTGTTATATTGCTCCACAACCAGTAGGTGTAAAACAAGCGCTCCATGCCTGGAAAAAACCGCAGACAGCATTTGACTGCATCTAGAATGAATTTGTAAAGAATCTCAATCTACAGAGAGTGGACCACTGATGTTCACTGAAACACAGCTCTGTCTGCGTGACTCCTGGCCTACAAACTCACACAACTAAAAACAAAAAAAAATAAAAACATACAATCAAACAATGTAGCGTAACCTACTTTCAAAAAACAGCAGTATGCCATACAGCACCAACACATCAACTGCAAGAATTAAACTATCTCATTTCAAAAAGCTCCATTCCTGTATTTCTACACCCTGAGTGACACACCCTGAGGAAGAGAGCACTAGAACAGAACAGCAACTAACACAGAACAACAGTCTCGCGCTAATATAAAAAAAAAAAAACCCAACACATACCAACAACCGGGCTCGCGCTAGACCGCACACATGCTATGCCTCAAGTAGGAATCCAGAACTGCGCTCTCAGAAGGAGAGTGACAGCCGTGCGAGCGGGAGGACCCACCATCCTAGGGTTGTGTTTAACGTGTCTTATAACCATCACGCAGCTTCAGTTTTATCGCGTTGAGATCGATAAAAACCAGATGTCTTCATAAACGCCATCCCTCAAAAACTCATCCGCCCACACTATTATAAACACACACTAAAAAAAAATTGTTTGCGGCTGACAGACCTGCAACCAGTAAACGCAATCGACGTGACCTTGGCGCTTTATGTCCGCTGTATCTACGTCAGTGTTAATGGTCTGATCCAGGGATAAATTTATATGCACTTTAATAACATGTCATTGACCACCAAATTAATCCTAAATGATCAAAATAAAACAATTATTCAATAAAATAAAATCAACTTTTATAAATAGAAAAAACAGAAACCAAAAAATAAATATAACAACCGGTAAGAAAAAAAAATATAAATATTGCAAAGAAAATAAGATACTCTGGTAAGAAATGAACGGAAGAGGGCAGGAAAAAACAGAATCATGAGCGCAACGGAGAAAAAAAGGGGGGGGGGGGACAAGGAAATTTTCCCCCGACTGAGGATGTTTGGCAGATACCATGTGACGTTCTGCCAGTGAAGAGTATGCTGTGGAGAAGTGTCTGCAGCCACAGTAGGGGCATTTTCCATTGTTATTCGTTATTACCATAAAATACACAATAAAAACCACAACCTCAACACATATACCCACAACAAATTTTACAACCATAAAATATGATTAACAAAAAATATTAAATTAGAATATTTTTATGAATTCAAGTTGGCAGCCAACTATTATAGGAGCCAAAGGGAGTTATAGAGTCAGAAGAAACAGCATTGAGAACTCAAAAGGCCATCTCATTCGAAATATACGTGTAAATGACAAGCAGACGATGACGAGTCCACTAACAAGTTATCCTTGCAATGGTAGTAGAAACAATGGTGTGTTTCTAGAGTGCAAGAGCGACAAGGTTAAAAACATTCTTGGGGGGTCATCAGGAACACCTTACCCTTCAAAATCAAAGGAGAATAATGTATATCTTTTTCATACTCATATCCAATCCCATCATTGATTTACCTGGATTTTATATACTAAATATATATAATTAAAATAATAAAATAAAATTCAATTTTAAACATGAAAAACCTAAAATACCATCACATAACCAATATCCAACACCCATCAACCATTAACCAGCATAGCGCACTCCTCAAGACACTTAAATTAGAAGTTTTCTTTTCATGTTCGATCCACATTAGGACCGGTCCTCTGAGGGTCTCAAAGCATTCTTTCAGATGTGCTGTCTAGTGATGATTTGGTGATTTCTTTTAGTTTTGTTCAAAGCAAGTGAGAGTTTTAACAGATGTTTAGGCAAAGTGATTTGGTGATGTCAAAATGAGTGATTTGTCTTGGAGGAAGTAACAGCATGAAGAAGTCAAAAGGCATTGCTGTGTGATTATAATATTTGTATGTGGTATTCGTAGGGCAAAGACTGTTCGAAAGTAGTAAAACAAATAGGCCAATAATTGCACTAGCGACAAGGGGTATATGTCTGTGTTCAGTCCAGGCTGAACCCATACACACTTACATTAGGATACTCAGTGACTTACATGCTCCGACTTCTGTTCGTGCAAATGAATCAAAACAAAAAGTAACACAGGAAGGTAACCCACCTGTTGCTTTTCCAGCCGTGTTGTGAACTTCTCGAGTGGCCAGCCCGGCGGGAGAAAATATGAATATGTTTCTATGTCATATATGTATGTTAACAATCAACATTCGTTTTATATCATGGTTTTGTCCTGTATGTGCATGTCCTCGATCACTCTCAGTTATTTCAAAGATTTTGTTTCTAGGGCAAACACTGTCAAGCTCTGAAAAACAAAAGAGATAACAGTACTATAATAAGTGGTCTGTATGAGTCTTCTGAAGCCAAATTATAGCTTCATGAAAACAACATAAGTGGTCTGTATGAGTCTTCTGAAGCCAAATTATAGCTTCATGAAAACAACAGACCAAAACTTGGCATGATTTTGGGGAAAAAATGTTATTACGCAATATTTAAAAAAAAAACTTCAGGTTTGCTGTGCTTGGGCTGCACAAATCATCCAAAATGATTATTACTCCTACTACTAACTAAAAATATTAAACAAAATATTAAAATATCCGTATTGTGATATTCCGCTGTAGATAGAGTATTTAACATTTAAGTCTTTATTTCTTCATTTTCACATGTTAAAACATCAAGCTTGTATTTGGGCTACATAGAGCCCTGAAAGTGTCTCTTTAGTTGACAACAGCAGGTTTATAAGCAACTTCTCCTTACATGTATTTGACAAAGAGTGATACGGTGCTGGTGGTTTCTCGAAATGCCACGTATAAGCGAGCAAACTCGAACACCGGCAGAGACAACGCTGTGTGAAACAGCATTTATGGTGAGACCCAGACTCTCTGAGAAACTAAAAACACTGGACATGAGCTGCTGCAGTAAAAGATTTGCCACAGTGGACAACTTTCAACACACTGGAAAAATATGTAAATAAAAATTACCACATGAAAAAAACATACAACAAAAAAATCAATCTAAATTAAATATACATATTTCAAAATACTTAAAATAAATATATGACATCAAAATACCATAAATAAACATAACACATGGGAAATAGCATTACGGCGTCAGAATATGCAAAAAAAGTAAAAAAAAAACTTTTTGACTTCAATAAAATGGATACTGTTACCCAAAAATAAAGTTCATGTATGTATGGCTCACCGTCTGTTTTCAAACCTGTCAGACCTCACCACACAATATAAGATGATTTTTGAGGAAATCTGAGAGCTCTTTGAGTGATCACGGGTTCAACCATAATATTTGCGAAGCCTGCGAGAATACTTTGTGCACAAAGAAAACAAAAAATAAACAACTTTGCACATGAAAACAAAACCAATGCGCACCAATTAACAATATCAACAGCACATAAACAAAAACAACATGAACCGCGTGAACATGCAAAGCAAAACCAATTTCTCAGCGGTGCCCCCCCCCCCCCCCCCCCGGGGGGCAAAAAATTACGGTTGAACCACTGATGAAGAGAAGAATTGTTGAACAAAGTCAGTATTTTTGTTTTCTTTGTGCATAAAAAGCATGCTCGTGGCTTCAAAAACGAATTAACCATCAAACATCTCACATGGAATATTTTAACGTCCTTACTATTTTTCTGAGCCTGCGAACATTTCAGTTGCATTGCTGTCTATGCAGGGTCAGAGCAGGTCAGCGAGCTGCTCGGATTCATCAAAAGATCTTATATTGTAGTGTTCCGAAGATGAAGCGAACGAAGGTCTTACGGGGCTTTGTAAATGACATGAGGCCTGAGTAATTAATGACAGCATTTTATGATCTCCTTTTAATTTCCACAAAAAATCACATATTTAGTTCCAAACTAAAAAATGCAAAAGAGCAGCACGAATGTTCTCAAATGATCTCCTTTTGTGTTCCACATGAAATCACAGATTTAGTTTGCAACTTAAAAACACACAGCATGACTTGAGGGACAGCGTTATTTCTCCTCATAGGTCACCATACAGGACAGCAGCCTACTTTTTAAAAATTGCAATATCATAACAACAGTAGCCACCCAGTTTTTGGAATCAGTTTCTGATTACAGATGTGTGTAATACAGTTAAGTATCCTGCTCCGCTTTAAAAGGTTGCAAAAGTGGCTGGGTTGACCTGCCTGACCCTGGGCCAGTGTGGGGTGAGGTTGGGGTAGTGCTGGCTGGGGCAGGAGGGCGTGTTGCTGTGGTGAAGGCTGGGCTGTGATGATGGGGGTTGGATACGGTTGCAAAAGTGGCTGTGTCTGTTGTGGCTGCGGCTGCGATTGCTGCTTGGGACTGTTATTCGTCAGAGGCAAGCTGTTAGATTCTGCTTTTACATGTGCTATCAAGTGACGATGTTGCTGCTGCTGCTGTGGAGGGGAGTGGGCATCCTTGCCATTGGGGCTGAGGAGGGGGGCTGCTGGTGGGGACAGGGCTGTGGTCAAGGGTGTGACCACTGGCATAGGGGAGGCTGTGTGAAGGGACGAAGCAGTCTGAATGGCAGGGGCCGCAGGGTTGCCAGGGATCACCGGGATAGGAATGACAGCTATGGGAACAGGTGGTGGGAGGGGAGGGGGCGGGACCGGAGGGTGGTGCTGGGGGTGGCGGTGAGGCTCGAGCCGCATGTTGTCGGCCCAGGTCACATGGTTAACTTGGACAGACTGGATAATGGGGGCGGAGAGCTTCTGCTCCGCCTCACGGGACAGCAAGGCCTTCTCTCGCCGCCGCTCCTCCTCCTCTGTAGAGAAAAAAATGGATCATAATTAAATTTATGAACAAAGACAGATGAAATGAAAGCTGCTATTTGAGAATAATACATTGTATATTTAAATTTGGGATGTTGTATAAAAAATGAAATATGAATACATATTCCAAAATGTGCAAGAAAATAAGTATGCATTTGCCTATCGGGGGATACATTTTTAATACATAAACTACTTGAAACACATTTACAGAATACATTCCCAGATGCTCATTAAAAAAGGCTTGTGACTGATTAATTCACTCCTGATTGGTTACTATTACCCTTTAGAACTGCCTGACGATTGTCAGAGCATTTGTGTTTACACATTCTGAACAGCAATTTATTTATTACATTTAATTAAAAATAAAAAAAGCCTACAGCTTCTGTTTACGTTTATATTTTGCAATTTCCTTACAAGTGACCATTTTATTCTCTTGAACACATGGAATGAAAACGCTGCTTGATCTGCAATTAGTTTTGCAGTATTTGTTGCATAAATTAAATTTGCAGCTTGAATTGAAACTTACTATTCTAATCAGAAAGAGACAGAAACACTGCTTGAGCCGCACAGTTTTTGTAGTTTTCTGATTTATTGCATAAATTCACAGCAGAATCAAAGCAAAATCAAAGAACTGGTGGACTTCTTTTTGAACAAAATCAAGCCAAAACTAAATTTGCTTGGAGTTATCAGGAGTTTGAAACAGCTTGCCAACGAAAACTTAACTTTAAACACCAGAGTTATAGTGATTATTGTCCAATTTCAATGTTTTCAAATGACCAAAAAGCCCTTGTGTCAGTCCAAAAATCTACGACACCCATGCAAATAAATGAAAAAAATATTTCTAATTTTTAGCAATTTAAGTTAATATTATGTGAAATACTTCTACACAGAATTTCTGAGATTAAACAAAATCCAATTTGCTGCAATCAAATCGTATCATGTCAATGTTCAAAATTCAACATTTAATTGGACACACAAGTCCAGGCCATTGAAAAAAACAACAACAACATTTTGTTCTTAAGATTGTAATAGATTGGTTATCTACCATAAGCATAATACAACAGAAAAATGTATTTCTACAGGTGATTGATTTCCCTCAGACTGGTATATATTTTGAAACTCACATTCATGTGGGTGCCTGATTCATTAATAGCTTAAAATAATCACAGCACAGATTTCAAAGATTGATTTACTATTTATTATCTAGCTATAATGGCATTGCACTGTTTGTACAAAAAGAATAATACAAATAATAATAATAAAAAAATGTGAAAGTAGTAAACTGAACTATAAACATAGCTAATGAATACTAGCAACAATACTACAGATCAGTAATGGAACTAATCAGTGCTTCTCTAGGCTCTGACTAAGAAGCGCTTAATGGCTGTGAAGTGTAAATTAATAATGAGAAGCTGCAGACTAACAGAGTAATTTAATACATCAAGAAAGTGTATGAAAGTCATAAAACAGGGCACAAAACCTGTAGTGTAGCCATAGTTTTCATTTTAAACAAGAAAAGCCCGTGCAGGGAGCAGTAAATCATGACTCCAATTAGGGTGGGGTGTGAGCTAGCTGTCCTGCGAGGTCTGTCACTTTAAGAGAGAAGCCCCAGTAAGAGTCTTGCCTTTTCTCCAGCTCTACGCTGACGTCACACAGCAGTCTGCATGAAAAGTCTAGAGCTGGCATGGGGAATCTGAGGCCGGGCCGTACCATCTGCAGGCTAAAATGCCCCCGCCATCTGACGATTTCCATGACTGATGGACAGATCTACTGTTTAGCCCGTCGATCCATATTCAGTTGCATCTGAGTTGTGACTTCAGATCGATGTTTGAATTTTAATACAAGGGGAGGGAGGATTTCTGGCTGCTGTCCAAAGCGTCTTTGAGCCAAAACTGTCATTTGCACCGCAAAGACATTCCTGTGCAGGAGAAACTGCATCTTGCGAATGTGAGCACGCCGCAGACAAAGGGATGACCTGATGCAAAGCATTCCTATACAGTTCAAACCACGCCATGCGGGAATCCTCCTGCATCAGCAGGAAGAATATTATTGACTGTGAAACACGTTCTCAGAAGCACAGAATGCTGGGATCAATATTTTCAGTGCTTGCATATTTCTCCATTATATAACAGGAGAAGACGAGTACATACCAAAATGCCATTTCTCTTGACATTTAAATGCGTACAAAGAAATGAATAGCATGTTAGGAATGGAATCACAAACACTCGTGTCATTGTGCAAATATTATACAGCCAGGCTAATAAGCTCTGAACAGCTCATGAGAGTGCCATATATTGCTCTCCATAAGCATGTAAAGCTCTTGAGGATATACTATGGTGGTCCGTAGGCTTTAAGAGTGTGCATTATCAACATAGCACTGCGTAACCGGGACAAAGAAACCTTCTAATGACGTTTCCTCACGTCTAGCATACAGCAAAACTTCCATTTTCACAGGCTAACGTGGAAATCACGACCCACTAGACAAGAACAGCACAAAAGATTTTCAGAGGCTTTGTTCGTATAAAACTGTGCTGGCATAAAAAGCAATGACAATAATTCATTTTGAACAATAAAATCAAATGCAAACATTTAACAACCAACTTACCAAACTAAGCTATTTATGACTGTGTTAATCTAAGATAAGCAAGTGTGCTGGCTGGTGTAAGGCTCTTGTATAATTATGAGCAGCTTGGGAAACATAACAGAACAAATAATTAGGTCTGGACAATTAGTTAAGAACCCTTTTATGTCTTCATTAACACTCAATATATTTCGTTCACAAAGCTCAGTAAGTAAGTGAAAGTTTAACCAGGTCTGACAGTGTGAAAGCAAAAGGAAATTCTCCCTGCTTATGCAAATAAATGTTTTTTTTTTTTAATAAACATGGGGTATCATTCTCACTTCGTTTAACATAAAGCCTCTCTTTTAATACAGCACATTTGAGCTTACATGCAATTTTATAGATCTAGTACAAGGTCTAATACTGTGTAAGTTTATGCAAAATTTGCACATTTGAATAGAATCTTTAAAGAGAGGGACCTTGCAGAAATGTTCAAAAATATGCCAACTGCACTTATTGTTGCACAGCCTTTTTATCTGTATTCCCAAATTAAATAGTGTGCAAAAGAGTAAATCAGTCTGTCAAGCTTTTACTTAGAGATGCATGAAAAATGCACATTATATAACTTCTGCATTGAGGGAGGGTGGCTGCCCTATTTTCTCCCCAGTTGTGACCTAGGAGGGGAGGAGGGGGGGCGGGGGGTTGGTGTCTGGCGCGCACGTGGCTGAAGAGGGCGGACTTTCAGCACGCGGTATTTGCTGTGGGTGTGGCTTTACTTGACACGTCACCTCGAGAATGAAACAAAAAGCCCCTCGCTGTGTTTAAAGCGAAATATAAATCGCCAGTAAAATCTTACAATGTCTGTCTCATGGAATTTCTGCGTATAGAAGGTGCGAAAACAAACAAAAGAAGAGATTAAGCAGCTAATAACGAAGAAGTTGTGATGGGAAATCACGCAGTGTCTTGAAAGTCATGAGTGAGATAACCACTCAGCAATGTCATTATGTAGAAAAAAAACCTTTGGTCTATTGCCACCGCCCAGCGGAGAAGAAACACGACGTTCGCTACTTTCAGCTAACCTGTTTATGAATTAACTGGTCGGTAAAAATTGCTATAATTTTAAGAATTCTGCCCAGCCAATATAAGTGCATAAACGTGTAACTTTATGTGTCTGATAAAAATACGACGCGCCATGTACTGTCGGGGAGCGAGTATAGTAGCACACTAAAAATAGCATGGATTTAACCCGGAAACCGAGGGAGCGAAATATGCCCAAATCACGAAGACTGCACCCTAAAAACAGTGCAAACCACTGGACATTACTGTTGAGACAAAGAACTCTTTTTTCGCAATGCTGAAAATAAAAAGCTGATTTACAAGTGGTTTTTTTTCTTCTTTCTTCTTTTTCGAGAAAATAAAACTGTGGTTATTTATCTTGAAGTGTGCCTGCATGAAAATGCAATTTGCTGGGTAAAATCCCAGTTAGTTCATACATCTCTAATTTATCCCATATTTCTATGCAATCACCCAGTTCCCCCCGCCTTACCACGTGTAATCTGTTGTTGCTGGGCTTGCCACTCCAAATACCTGGCCGCTTCCAATAGAGTATCGATACTCATTTTGAACACCGATACAATACGTTCCCGTTAAAAATGTATGCAAGCCCCCAGTACGGATATATGTGGTGGGTTAAATCACAGTATAATCCACTGGCTTCCAAAGACAGTCATAAGACATCCAGGGCGCTCCCGAAATTCATCAGAAACACATTACTTCACTGGCAACAAGATGGCGATTGGAGTAACAGAAAACACAACAAGTCGAAAGGCATACAGTGCGAGGGCCGCCCTCATCGGTGCTACTCCTCCCTCATACTACCAGAGATTAAAAAGTAGGGCAGAACACGCTGTCACGCTAAGCGATAGGATCGGGAATCTAAACCGAACGTAATCTCATAATGAGATGGAAATGTTTATATAAATGATCAAGACTTAATGGTGAGATCTATATGACACAATAGAATCCGTGTAAACTTGTTTCCGGTCGCTTATTAGAGCATGCAAGGAGGAAATAGTGCGAAACGTCTACGGAATCCATGTTCCGGGTTTTCGAGGTAGCCCTACCCTGCAGTACATTAGCACATGATTAAAACATGTCGATGAGAGGGAACCAATGGGCGTGGAGAACAACAAGGCATGGTGTCTGTCCACATGGGCAGCCGCTAAAGGCTGAGCGCGGCTCATTTGCATGGCGAGACCGTGTATGGCAAGCGGTTTTAACCTTCTTTAAAGGTGGTGTATGTAAGATTTTGACTCTACTAAAGCATAAAAATACCATAATATGTTTGCAGATATTTAAGAAACATGCTAAGTTACCATACTTGTTTATCTGAAAAACAATGCTACAGTCAGTTATTCTCATTTGAAAATGTGCTTCCGGGCTGGAAAGTGGTGTTTGTTTTGGTTTGAGAAACCCGCCCACTGCCAGTTTACCCAATTGTATTGCGGCACCCCGGGTTGACAGTTAGCGGAAAACACAGCGGATTTAATTTCATTCATCGTCAAGTGCACTCGTTCCTGTTTGTATCGTCAAACTGGCAACCTACGTGTGCGTCAAGTCTGAGGAGGTGGGGCCGGGTGAAAAAAAACCCTCTCCAATATTTTGATTTTGGACTGCAATACCTAGTTCAACCACTCGGTGTCAATCCTACATACAGCACATTTAAAAATGAACAAATTTGTAAGCTGAGAGTCCTGAGACATGTCTCATACCAGAAGTAACCTGCTCTGTCTTGTCTGTCTGTGTGTTGTCAGTTTCCTCTTTGCTCTGCAATGTATTTTTCAGGATGTGGATGTGTAGAGCGGCATTGTTTGTCAAAGATAGCAATAGTAACTAAGGAGGGCAGGTCAATTGACCCTTCGCAGGGAGTTTGATTGACATCATAACAGCAAATCTGCTATTTTGTCCGACAAATAAACCAGACCGGAAAGCATAACGTAGTTGGACTTGAACTTGAAAAATGGTGTGTATTGACATCTTTCCACGGTTGAAACAAGATACCTTCTGATGTTTATTCATGTTTATTTTGTACTATAACTAGTAGGGATGGGCCAATAGACGCTGCCATCATGCATCACCGATGGTACTACAGAATAAATACAAGATGGGAGGAATATATATATTTCAATACTTTCTCTCACAAATATATAGTTGCGTAATTATACTATATATAAATTGCAAGTGTTAGGGAGCTGCTATTAATATGCAGGGCATTGAAACTGCTTTTGCAGTGTGCATGATCACTTTTTACTTTCACTTTTGAGATTCGTGATCACACATAGTCTGTGTGTTCTACAGAGCGGCAGTACTTACCACACATTTTACAAGATTAGATGCTTGTCAGTGGTGCTCAGGATCTGCAAATCATTCGCCATCATCAGTCATCTCTCCTTACTCTGTTCATGTAGTAAGTGAACTTTTATGTACTGTAATGTAACAGGCTACCACAAGCAAGCAGCTAACCATGCCCTTTAGTGACTCTGTAGAACATGTTATTTACGTGCCTTTCTGAATACGGATTCACACGCCGGGCACACCCCTTCCTTGCCCCTCCCCCTTTCCCCGATGTCATTGTCCATCATGATCACTGTAGACATTGTCCGATGCCAATTTGGTAGACATCGCCCAACCTTATAACTAGTAAAGCTGAAGAGATGATCGGTTCACGTGTTGCTTCAACTGAGGTGCTATAGCGATCTGTCACAACACAAGAGCCACAAAATGGTATTTATTGTTTGAATTTCTTACAAAATGAACATGATGTATGGTGTGAGAGCACCATGTCTTATTGGGCGTATCAATATTAATGAAGGGGGGCAGTTCTCTTTGAAGGGTCAATTGTTGTTATGTATTGCGATTTTATCATTAGCCACTATACTTATTTCTTAGTTACCAGTTTCTATCCCACTAGCTGTTACTATAACTTTAGAATCTATCCCAGTTTTTGTAGTAACATTTCTTGCCTCACTACTTAGTTTAGTCGTATATACTAGTAGAAATGACTACTTCATAGTTCAATTAAAAAGTTTACTAGCAATTCAAATTTTAATAGATACTTTTATTCAGTACTGGGAAAGACTAGTTGCTATAAGTACTAGAAAAATTAGTTAACTGATGAGATACTAGTCACTATTGTATACTACTACTATCTAAGAAAAATATGTGTTAGTAACAAGATATATACGGATTTTAGTTTTAATTTTTAAATGTTGAAGAGGCTTGCCATAGAGCGTGAGCCTGCCTCGCTGTCTTGGTACCTGCCAATCATCCCAAACGAGTGTCGAAATGGCTACGCCCAGATCGTGGTTTAGCTTTTGGGTAGTCAATGTTCACTGTGTACCGAAGAAAACAACGCAAGAATCTCTACGAAGAACACGAATGTGTATGCGGTATGTTTGTCTGGTGTGTGTTATGTTACCTCGCAAGTAATACAAGTTCTTAAGCAACCGAGGGCGCGGTGAACAGACGCAGTTATGAGTGACGTTACTGTCATATTCAGCTTGTTTTACAGGCAGCCAGGCTCTGTTACGAAATGAACAAATTATTATGATTCATGCAATATAACTGAAAATGTTAAGAAGAAATAGCTCTAAGCCTAACTAAAAGAAAAAAAAGTTTCGTTAGTATGCAAGTCAGACGCTTTTGAAACTGAAACTTCATATCTGGAAAGCTGTTAAGTATTTAAACATATTTAATATTTTATTTAAATAATACACCGTCTTAGTAGGCCTATGATTGCTTTAACTATTAATATACTTTGGATTCCAAGATTTTTTAAATTAATGCAATGTAACAATGCACGAAGAAAGGACCTTATTGCAAGATAAATTACAAGATAAATGGGCTGAATTCAGAATTTGGCCAGTTGCAATGATAATCCACAACGTTTATTATTATTATTATTGTTAATAATAATAATAATAATAATAATAATAATAATTCACAAATATAAAGACCTTTTAATGGCCCTTGTACTATTGTAAAATTCAAAAATGTGAAGCAGCTTGCTTTTACGGTGCTGTGTAACAGTATTGTGGCGCGTGCATGCTGACATCCTTATGAATGAGCGCTTGCATGGCAACAGACTGTGATTGGATGATTTGTAGGGATACCCTAGATGACTAGCACACAGTCAGAGCCTCTCCTCCAATCAGCACTGAGCTCAGAGCTGCGTAAAACATGGTAATACACATACATACAAATACACACATAGACAGTCAACATTAAGTGCATGTCTGTGTATGCGCCCAAACAGCAGATGTCCACACATGCAGCTCATGTAATATACAGCACAAACTTTACTACCTACACGCAGCACAAATAGTCTGCAGTCTGACTGTCATTCACAGGTTCACTGCAGGCTGGGATGATAAAATGAGATGTCTTTCAAGTCAACTGCTGAAACATTGTAACAACATCTCCATATTTGTACACTAGATCTAAACATCTATTTATTTTTGATCTTTAAGTTTGATTCGTCTCAAAAATTACTTTTGTATTATATTTTAGCCTCTTTCCTCATACACATGTTTGGGACTGAATTTTGTTGATAAACATTAACATGCATCTGTATTGAAGCATTTATCATCCTTGTCATCTGAAAATGAAAGTCTATAGAAGTAAAATGAATACACTCTCAGAAAAAAAGGTACAAAAGCGGTCACTTTTCAAAATGTACTAAGGTACCATTAAGGGACTAATATGTACACTTGAGGTACTATGATCTTTTAAGGTAATATTCACAATTCATTCCTTTTGAAAAGATACCACCCCAATTTCCTAAGAGTGTATAGTATTCGTTTTAATTTACTTGCATAAACATTCCAGAGTAACATTAATGTTGTTTTGTTAAATAAATAAAATAAAAGTTTGATATAAATTTGGACCTTTATGTTATTAGAGTTACCAGTTCATAGGAATTTAATTAAATCCACTGATACCAGTAATTCTCAGATGATGTTTTTATTAGTGCTGTCAAATGATAAATCGCATCCAAAATAAAAGTTTTTATTTACATAATATATCTGTGTGTACTGTGTATATTTATGTATATATAAATGCACACACATATAGTATATATTTTGAAAATATTTACATGTATATAATCATATCCATATAATTTATATTATATATATTTAATATGTAAACAATTTTTTTATAATTTTTTTATTTAAATATATACATGCATGGGCGTGTATTTATATATACATAATAAGTATACACCGTATACACACATATACTATGTGAAAAAAGCTTTTATTTCAGATGCGATTAATCTTTTGACAGCACTAGCTTTTATAAATTTCACAATATTTTCAAATAGAAGTTCTATAGTTCATGTAAAATTTCAAAGTAGTTATCATTTTTTAAATGAAAAGGGATGAAAATGTAGTAATAACAGTAACATTCAAAAATCTTTGTGTATGCACTCATCAATAAGAATTTATTGACTAGATATGTTTTCATTGAAAAATATCACGATTTATTTCCAAGTTATGTTTTATGATACTGTTACACTATCATAAATGCAAGTGCTCCCTCTAGTGGTGTTCTTCAGGAAGCAGAGAGATTAAAAGCCCTTTTTGAAAAAACAGTATTTACATTATACTCCAAACATGCTGCAAAAATAACTATTACTTTTGCATATTTTATTGTTTTCTCACAATTTATCCTTTAAAACACACTAGTAAAATGCATCTTACACTCCCTTACAGGATATATATATAGAGAGAGAGAGAGAGCAGGAAATTAAAACATTGGCTAAAATGTTACATGGTTGGACACTGAATCCCTTACAAACATCGCCCATCTCATTGGCCGACTCATTAGACTCCATAGAGAGAATTGAGCTTTCTGTCTCACACGGAGACTGTTGCCAGGATACAGTGTCCTGTGTCTAAATGTCTGATGTAGTAGGCTGAAATATATTATTGTTCCTAATATCCTCAACACTGGGGATGTAATGAGGCCTTACAAATAAAAACGTATCATTTGGTCTTACATAAATGGTGTTATTTTTTCTTTACCTTATCTTAGGACCATTATAAGTTTATATGAAGTAGTTTCTGGTTTGTCAGATGACATCTACAAATGCACAAGTGGCTGAGAAACGCAATGAAAGCGCTTTAGTAGTTTAGTCTTCAATTGTTGGCTTGTGTTGTATTATCTACAGGAACAAAACAACAAATACAAATAAACAGAAGCTGGAGTGAAAAAAAGAGGAGACATTATTGACGTCCTCAGTGCTGTGTCCATGCTGCATCATCCACTGTTTCCATGGAAACTGCTGTTTTGGCGCCAGTCTGTTGAAGTTTCTCAGGCATGGAATCATTAGATGTGCAAGGTCAGAACAAAGTCACTGTTGCAGGAGACCAGTGTACAGAATAAGCTTACAAACATTGTCCTTTTCAAAAATAAATAAAAATAAAATCACACAGTTCTGATTATTATTATATTACACACAATTTCATATTGCTTATTTACCTAATAGCCGTAATTTGTATTTAACATGATCACAGTTTAATAAAAACATTGTAATTTACTAATTATAATGCTTACATTAACAGCGTTATTCAAACAGCAGTTACAGAAAAGGAGCAATGAACATTTACATGATCAAAGAACATCACTGACTCGGTCTAGCGAGAGTTAATGCACTTGATAAAAAATCTAAATCAGCTCTTATACTTACATCTGCACTTTTTTGTTTATGATGAGAGAATTCATGAGACAGCAGAATTCAGTCAGCAGCACACGCACTCAACAACAAAACTGCGGTGTTTCAGCGATGACTCATCTGAACGCCTCTGATTGGCCACTGCATTCATAAACCCAACTGAATCGTGTGTGGTTGGTTATATAACCAAAAGAAACATAAGGGAACAAATAAACCCTGATATTAATTAGATGATAATATTAGCCTAATAATAATAATAATTATTATTATTATTATTATTATTATAATCATCTTGATATCATCAAAGGCATCAGCCACAGGCGTTATCTCTGACTATAATCTATCAGCACAACCCTATTATTTTATAAAATGCACAAATATTCAGGGCACAGATATTCAGTGTTTCTCTATGTATAATACATTAAGATTATTAATTTACCTTTTTTGATTTGGCCCACTGCAACCCAAACTAATTCATACAATTCATTCACAAAAAAAGTTTTAATTTCAAAATTCTAAATCTTACAACATGGATCTTATTTTAAGAAACCATGTATATAGTACTATATTCTAATGCTTACACTGCAAAACAATGAAAATAACTAATTTACTTAATTTATTTAATGAACTTATATTGTATTAGTAAACTCTTTTTACACAGATATTGAATAATACTGAATACCCCTCAGGTTAACACCTATTTTGGTTGAAATGTTGCATTATTCCTACAAAGAGAGTGGCAATATTTTGGCCACTATCCTTGATGAAAGAACAACAATAGATGGGCTGCTGTATATTTACAGATATTTTATTATTTTAATTATGTTGCAAACAATGACATCAAGATATACTGATGGACAATTATTTATTTATGTGAGTGCACGAGTGTGTGTCAACAGTGAGACCACAAAAAGCAGAATGAAGTCCTCGATATTGGGGATTCTCAGTACATTAACAAGGCAGAGAAAGCGAATAGCTGGAGTCAGAGTCTGCAGGAAGTGACGCCCACGCACACATCCATAGATTCTACATACACAGCTTTAGGATGGCAGTGGTTGGGCATACATGACTCTACTGTTGGAAACAGTACGCTGCGGACCAACAAGCACAGCAAACTACTCACCACTGATGTAGTCTTATAAGTTGCTAATTGTTGCCTTGTACGGCAGCCAGTGGAGTACCTTTCAAACTCGCTCCTGTCGGACTTTCGTCTGTCTGCCCTGTTAATCTGATCAGGAGGCCATCTTCCTAGAACTGTGTTCATAGAAAACACATACACACCTTAATAGTTAACACAGAGCAGCCTATAGATATTGCACGTTGATCTACGGTGGAGGTGACGCCCTTAAAAAGAGCGTCTTCTTCTGCAATGCCAAAAACCTCCCTGAATCAAGAGAGACTGACTAGAGCTCATCGGCACATGGTCACTGAGCAGTACCACAGAGCACATCAAAAAGCCCGTACGGGCATCGTCTCCTGAAGTCTTCACAAACGCGTGCACAAGCGGACGGGCAGCAGATGGTGCAAGCAAGCAGCAGAATGACGAAGCAATGAAAGCGCTATATCAATGACGCAGAGCGTTTCGCGAGGAGGAGGGGTTAATGAAGCCTATGACCGAATGAAGTCATTTTTGAGAATAGGGAGGCAGAATGAGGGCAGTCAGAGTGAAATCTGGGAGGAAATCAGACCGTGGATGAGATGTAGCTGCATTTGTCCCGAAAGTTGAACACAGTACTAGAAATGGTGAATGTGCGCAATTAAGAATAAGTAAAATGGCACTTCACTTGCCCTCTATCAGTAAATAAAGTATGTCAAAGTCCTCCATTTCCAAGACGTGGTGACGGAGGGTGTCAGAATGATATCTTCTGTACAAAAAACAAAAAAAAAAGAAAGCAAAAAACAAAAAATGTAAACCCTAATTTCTCCAGGGACAAGTGCACTTTACTGATCCATGTCCTTTTAAAAGCTCATATCGTGTTTCCTGCACTTAGTTTCTAATGGGATTGCCTGTAGATTTGCCTGCTTTTTAAACACAAAGGACTTTATGGATGAGAACGGTTCAATAATGTGAACTGAAGTTGTTACCACTTCTTAAAGTGACGAATCTTTTGAGCATCCAGGCGTTCACACGGTTAAATTACATTACAGACCCCCGGAACAGACACGTCAAGCTGTTCATCTTCAGTCAGTTTAAATATTTAAAGCATTCTGTAAAGCAGAATGTGACAAACGTCAAAGAAAGAAAACGTAAACGTCCAACAGAACGGTTTTGAGTGCCCTGTATCCTGAACTCTGCCTTCTGTTCAGAAACGCTTGAGGCGAGAGCAACACCTGTGCTCCGCATCCCTACGGTACTTTAGATGAGGAGAAGCAAAAAATGTACAGTATACAAGGTCTGGATTCACCATGCAAGAATACTTGTTTACTTTTGACTCATTTCTTTTTTTTTTTTTTTTACCTTGTGAGTGTCTTGTGTAACATTTAATAAGCTCAAACTACATCCAGAGTAATTTACATAAAAGGACAATAGTTATTAGAAGAGAGCTGGATGGGGTGGTAACCATAGTAATGAGTGCATCCTGAAGAGCAGGTGTGGGAGTGGCCAAAGTGATGGCGTTGGGGGGAAAGGGAAGGGGCGGATCCTATGGCGATCAACGACATTCCCACACTTTGACTGTTTGATCTACACTTCCTGTCACCACGTAAGGAGAAGTCTTGTGGAAATCTGTGGAGGAAAGGATGAAGATTGCATTTATTTAATTGTATAATGAGATTCAAATTTCACCACTTCCAGGCAGACATCTGCTTGGCTTACCCAGAGAGGTAACAAAGTGTTCATGGGCACTCAGGGTCTTCATACAGCGCTTGTTCTTATAGTCCCAGATACGCAGGGTCTTGTCATCAGCACAGCTCACTACAAATCTCCCACCAGGATGGAACAGCACTCCACGCACCCAGTTATCATGACCGACCTGAGAGGAGAGAGAAGTAAAAGATGAAAAAAGAAAGAGAAATAATGGATAAAAGCCCAGAATTTGCTATATGATTCAGTAGATCTAGTAAATGGGAAAAGTCACTTCAGTGTGTATTTGAAAAAGCAGTTTGCTAATACTTCAATCGATCAAATACAAAGCAGTAATAAAGTATGATATACACACAGTGGCCATGTCCAAAATAGTATACAACCACTCCAAGGCAAAATGTCTATATGCATGGAATACCGTGCATACATTTCACAAAATGTGCATTATAAAATAGTGCACATTGTACTGGGTAATGCAATGCAACTTTTCATTAAAAGCATGAGAAATGAAGCAGCTGCTACTTTAAACATCCCCTCTTTAACTCATTATTTAACTGGACTGTTATTGACTCTTTATATAAACAAAAACATTTTTTTTTTTTTAGAAATCGTAAACTCAACCATTCAACATAATGACAGTGTCACAATGTAACACAACGGTTTCAAAATGTTGACCATTAAATAAATAAATGGTAGCCCATTTCCACACCAAATAAGGAAAAAGCAATACTTTGGCAAGTTGAAATAATTTTATAATAAGATTAAAAAAGTATCCAAATTTAGGACCAAGTGTTAATGAGTTACGCTGAAACTAACAGGCAATTATGACAGTCAAAATTATTACAAAAAGTCCTAATTATGAAAAAACATTCCAACTTGCCAGGTATGATTTAGTGTCTCAATCTCAACTTCTCATTATTTATGACACGTGCAGTCACATTCCAAAAGGAATCCATATAATCAGGAATTCTACACAAATTTCCCATGCAGATTTTGCAACGGGTTCAAGTCACTGTGTTAACCAGCAGAAAGTTGCTTGGTATGAAAGTGACTTTTTTGTGAGCAGTGCTTCATACATTTTTACACTATTGATAATCAACAATGGACCTTTTTTTTTTTCCTGAGAAATGGTAAAAATCTCAATTTCACATTTTTACTGACAACTTGTAAAAATCTCTAAATTACAAGTTAGTATCTTATAATTTCAGTTTTATTTCATTTAAATGTATTTTTTATATTATGTGGATGAAATGGGCTTCTGTAGTGCATACTTGTTAACAGCTATAAAAAAATAAAAAAATTAAAAATGCAGAATGCAGTAGATTTTCTATTCTGAACACAGGCATTATAGCAATAGATATAATACAATGAAAGCTGCCTAAAATATAACTTAACTCACCAGTGTCATAAGGCACATGCCAGTACTTATGTCCCACATTTTAATGGTCTTGTCTCTGGATCCGGATAGCAGGAATGGCCCAGGCTTTCCACTCTTCTTGTTCTGGAAGAAGAGAGTAAACACAATAAATTGTTAATGAAAAACAATATATCATTCTAGAGCCCTCTTCCTCAAATCTTGCCCTGGAGGTCCAATGCGCTGCAGAGTTTAGCTCCAACCCTGATCAAAGTCACCTGCCTGTGATTTTCTAATGATCCCAAAGACATTGATTAGCATGCTCAGGTGTGTTTGATTAGGGTTAGAGCTAAACTCTGCAGGAAAGTGGATCTCGAGGTCCAGATTTGAGGATGCCTGTTCTAGAGGATCATGATGATGCAGAAAAGGGAAAATGAGGTTCACATCAACCAACACAATGTACCTCAGATCCTGTAGCCTCAGATATGGTGGGGTGTGCACTCTCAGGGGCCCAGGAAATGCACTCCACCACATGCTCGTGCTCCCGCAGCTCCGCCTTGCACTCCTTGGTGGCCACCACCCACACGCGCACCGTCTGGTCATTAGAGCAGCTGGCCAATAGTGTGCCGTCTTGATTGGGCCGGACCATACGCACCCACTCCCTGTGACCCGTGAACGTCTTCACACAGTAGCTGTGGCAAAACAGAGAGAATCATTATACATTAACATGCATATGCTGCCAGAATGTTTTGTATTGCTATGCAAAAAAAAGGACAAATTAGTTAATTACTACACAATGCACTTCAGTATTACTCACCCAGTGGCCACCTCCCACATTTTAATGGTCTTATCCCTGGAAGCAGACACTATGTGATCACCGTTGGGCATGATGGCAACTGACGACACATTGTGATCATGTCCTGAGGATGTGAGGAAGATAAATGAGATAAAAGGTGCAGGGAAAAGTTTAGTTACAGTTAAGACTCAAGCAACTGGACTTTTGATTAAAAGCATAACCATCCAATGTCAAACAAACAAACAAACAAATTAACCCGAATCTTCATTTGAAGTATCTAAGGTCATTTACTGACCGATGTAAAGGACAGGACTTATGACATATGATTAAAAGAAGCACCTTTGTTATTTGAGAGAGAGATTAAATCTGTCAGCCTGGTTAATCCTGACCCAAACCAACCTTTACCCCTCCCCCTGGACCAACAGGTCCTGACTGAGTCTCAGCGTCCTGACAGAGGATTCTCCGGCACACTAATAAGGATCCCAGTAAGCTTTAAGCCTATATTGGAGGTGGCTGCAGTACATGGTAGGTCAAAGGCCATTTAAGGAAGTTCTTCCAAGAGTAGATCTGAATAATGGTAATAATGTGGTAGCAAATACAGGAAATATATACCGTGCATGGTCCTGATGCACTCAAAGCCCTGGAAGTCCCAGAGTTTGATGGTCATGTCTGCGGAGCAAGAAGCCAGCAGCTTTCCATTCTGATCAAAGGAGATGTCCTGCACGGAGTCAGTGTGACCCTTCAGGGTACGCTCGAAATCCCCAGCCTCGTAGTCCCAAACCTGCAAAACATTGCAACGGAACATACTTAAACGCTTGTTTCAAAGTGATTCAAAATAAAAATAATAATTTTGCACACTTTGAAAAACAGTTTGTGTAACTTGAGTAAAACATCTGAGTGCTCTGGTACTTTCAGAACATAGGTGCTTTCACACAGTGCAGTTCTAGGAACTAGCCAGCATGGTTATTCCTAGAGAACCAATTTTTTTCCCGACCCATTTTCCTGGTTGCATTTGCACCGGAAGCAGGAACGCTGAAGAGGCCGATAGTGACGTCTTTAAGACCTACTCTGAAGTAGGAGCTAATTGAGTTCCCCCAAACAGAGTTCCTAGAACTAAAACTGTTCCTAGTTCCTGCAATGCGAACGCCAAAAAGCGGAAAATTCCGCCAATAGTTCTAGGAATTATGAAGAGGTTCCTCTGGTGCAAAAGCCCCTAAACATACAGAATTCATTTTTCAGAATCAAACTACACCAATGCAATTCTGGACAAAACCCACAGCCAATTAGAATAATCATAATGATAATATAATAAATATCATATTATACATTATAAATAGACAATCAAATAAAAATATACAATAAATAATATACTTTATAGTAGTATAATAACTGATATGATCTGGTAACATATACACAACATTATATCTCAAACTTCTGAATGGTTGTGTATACAGAATTATGAAAGAAAAAAAAAACTAGAGTGCTCATTATTAGCGATCCATATTGGGAACATCTTTAAATAAATATTTCAATATTTTTCATTTACCCAAGCCAAAATTCTTGCAAACTCATCAAGTGACACAAACAGGACTGTTTTTGCATCGTTCATGACAATGCGCCACTCACACTCTGTTAACTCAGAGCTTGGTTTCCAAAAAACACGAAAGACTGCTAGAGCTGCACAGTATCATTTACATTAGACAAATATTAACACACTAAGTCATCAAATACTTTTTTGGATAACCAGTACTGCTTTATTTTTGCAAGCTCTACTTTACACTAACACTCCAATCTAGAATGTTAAATGTACAGTAGCAAAGCATAATAGCAAGTATTAAATGTAGCATAGAACAGTATACCGCTTCAACTGCAAATGGCAACAGGTTAGACAACAGAATATAGGGGAGATATATAAGACCTATATAAAAAGGTGTGATGCAAAATGTCTCCAGCAGTCTGGCTGTGATATTTATTTGGGATCTATCCATGTCCTGACATGTGGAAGGTACAGAGAAACGCACAAAGAAAGATCTGACAGAAATGCAGGCTGAGAAGGCTTATAACTGCACTGCCTGGTGTCCAGATAACTGCTCACTGCGCCGTTGCCCTGGGAAACCAGAGCATCATGATTTCTCCATGGAGACACTCAGTGACTCAGCAGAAAAGAATAAGAGCAGATGGATTTATAACACACCAACCATATAGCATATGCATACATCCTTGTGCAGCCTATCAAAGTCAAAATATATGACAAAAATAGTCAAAAAAAAAAAACACCTTTATAGTGGCGTCCTCTGAGGCGGAGACCATGAGGCTGAACACAGGGTGGAAGATGACACGTGTGACAGGGCTTCTGTGGCCGCTGAGGGCGTACTTCTCAGGCGGGCGTGGGATCCACTCTTTGGGATCTCGTTTCTGTCCCACGGGGCCTCCTAAAGTGATCTCTTCCTTAGCTTCATTTAGTTTGGACTCCAACTCCATTACCTAACAAAAATACAGGAAATACTGGGATTGGTCATTTAGAAAAATGTATTTAAGAAATATAGCCCTTTTTTTTTTTTTTTAAATAAGAATATACTGAAAAAATTTAGTGACCTTTTTTTGTAATCTGATGACTGAAGTCCATTTCTTTTCCAAAAGGCCTGCATACTTCTTGTCCATCTCTTCATTCTGAAGAAATTACAAGTAGGAATGAGACTTAATACATCTTTTTCCATTTTGAAGCTTAGTGTAAAAACATGCTATTACCATATCCAACTCTGCCTCCTTCTTAAAAACAGAATATGCTTCTTCATAGCCATTAGAGCGCAAATAATCTGCTATTGCTCGATTTCTGAAAGATAAAGAGATCATATTTCATTAGATAAAGAGATCTGGAATCATGCAGCTAAGCCTTTCTTCAATGAGAACATTATCAGTTTGTAATCATCACCAAATCCATTTAGATTTAATACATGTATGGTGAATGATCAATGATGAGACCGCACTTATCACACAAGCAGTGACAGAGATGAAGTCAATATACAGCAGGTCACATAATTACGGATCCATGTAAATTTTGTTAAGGACTTGGACACTGAAAGGGCTGAAAGGTTTTGTGAGTGACAATGGCATTCAAATGCAGGAAAGAATCAGCTACATTATTGTTAAGAAGTAACAACATTTAGATAACCTATGTACAGACTATGTGTACAGAACGAGATTGAATAGAAGTGACAAATGTATTTAGCTGCAGTGTGAACAAGGCTATTCTTTTGCTTTTGACATGCTTTGGTGATGCAATACTCATGTCCTACAGACCAATTCGATGAAACAGTAGGGGTGTGTGATATGATGACTTTTGATCGTTGACGATAAAAATGTCTCCACAATCTGCTTTTGAAGAAATATCGTAGTATCGTGCTATAGCACACATTCTATCAGTTGCAGTTCTGGCACTGCCGTATCAATGTACTGTACAACGCCACATACATTCACATCAGTGTTAACTCAGTGGTAGAGTTACAGGACACTGCACTTATTCACAATCGCAAAAGTACATTATTTGCCAGTGCTTTAAAGAATTACTGGTACAACGTTTCATTCACGTGCTGTTCTGATGTGCGCTTTTTCTGAGCATGTACACCCGAAGGGCGTGCACTAAAAAACCTGTTAAACAGCACCTGATCACTGAACTTGGTTATCTTTTGCGCTAATACTGTCAAAACACACAAGGTTTACATTTAGACTCAGTTGGTTATTTCTAAAATGAAAGTAAACAGTCAAGAGAAAAACGGATATGTACCTGTGTATATTAGATGCATGCAGGTCTTAAAGGGACAGTACTAAACATGCTGCCAACTGTCATTAAAGGGATAGTTCATCCTAAAATTTAATTTCTGTCGTTATTTACTCACTCAGATGTTGTCCCAAACATGTACTAATTTCTTTCTTGTGCTGAACACAAAAGAAGATATTGTGGGTAACCAAACAGTTACTGGTCCACACTGAATTTGATAGTAGGAAAAAAATACTACGTAAGTCGCTGTGGACCAGCAACTGTTTGGTTTTCCACATACTTCAAAATTGCATTATTTTCAGCAGAAGAAAGAAACTCATTCAGGTTTAAAACAACTTTTGAGTGAGTAAATGGTATACAAATAAAACTTTTCATTTTTGGGTGAATTATTCATTTAATGTTAGTAAAACACCAAAACAGAAAAAAAAAAAAAAAAAAACTACTCTTGACTGAAATATTTTAATACAGTTGCTTTAATAGGAATCAATATATATATATATATACAGTTTTTATATTTGTTCATTCAATTAAAGCCTTAAATTGTACCTTAAAATAAAACACTGTTTGTTTTATTTGTATATTATGTGTATCTTTGTTCTCTTCTTTTTTATAACAAAGATAAAATAATTACAAAGATTATTATCTTCATCCACTTTGGCCTAAATATCTGCAATTCTTTTTTATATTTTGTTACCTTGAAAGGCTTTGTCTTTACAATAGGGAAATTAGTTTGGCTGTAATGCTCAAACAACTTGCAAAATAGAAAAACCAATATGACAAAGAATCGTGATATTTCTAAAAAAAATTGTGATAAATTGACATTTTTGCCACCCCTATGAAACGGTGATGTTTTTTTATGGGCGGAAAAGTGACTGGTGGCAGAAAGTGACAGTTTTCAAGTAGCAGTCTATCGAAGCCATGGAATTAAATAATAAAAAAGGTAAATTTGAGTATATATTTAAAACTTCTGACTTTATTCTTGCATTTCTCCAAGATTCTCTCTCACAACTCTGAAAACAACTCGTCATTCTCTCTTTTCCCCTCGGTTCAGAATCATTCCTATCCCCCATTCCTAATAGTTCCTATCCCTGACTACTGGCTTTTTTCCCCTCAAAATTGACAAACTCACTTTTGTTGTTAAATCGAGTTATAAAATCTGAACTAGGAGATATACAGGAGATAGATATACTAGGAGTAATCATTGCAGTTTTCATCCTTTGTTTGTTCATTTAAACATCTGCGTTTAGCTTTAAATGGCGTCTTAGATGACAGTATTCCATAAAAATGATTTGCATTCAGATTCTGACATCCAAAGGCACAAAATAATTTTTTTCTCTTATTACATGGATTTTCCCTCCACTCGTTACCAGTGTTTTTCTGTCACCACAGTGCGCGCGCAGCTGCAAGTGATGTAACTGTGACGTCTACATGGCAATAAATAGTGCAGTTTCAGCAGTATAAGTAAGAAAGTTCCATCTTATAATGAACGTGGAGACTGGGGGGGAAAAAGGGCCAGAAAGTAACCAAAACACAGTGCCCTGGTTGTCATGGACACTCACCACGAAGGATGGAAAGTCTCAAATGAAAGCAGGAAATGCCAAAATGAAGGACTGAGCACTTTCACTCAGTTTCTCGAAACACAGTCTCTTCGTTTCTCTTCCTGTGCTTTATTATGTAAATGAGACTTTCACCTCTTCAGATGATGGTGAATATTTCATGAACTGGCCAATAGGCTAAATTTAGACCATGTCATAAAGACATGTCAGCACCCTCGAGACTAGTTTTAGTAACAGTGACTTTTCGGAAGGAAGCTGTAGAACACAAGCGGTCCAGTAACCACAGGCAAAAACTGGAATCCTAGGTGTATATGACTTTTTTCTTTTAGACGAATCCAGTCGGAGTTATATTAAAAATTGTCTTTGATCTTTCAAGCTCTATCATTGCAGGTGTTGCATTGCTTCAGTCCAAAAGACGTGAAATAAAAAGCAAGAAAAAAAAATCTAGCTTGCGGTCACTGTTGAAAACGGCAGCAATTCTGGGGGAGTTACGCCCCCTTTCCAGCATTTTCACGTGTAAATCAGTAAAATCACATAACGTGACTTTGCAAAATTGGACATGCTTGAATTATTAAAGTTGATTAAATTTATTAATGTTTTTAAGATCGCAAAAGAGAACTTGAGCTGTTCCTCAGGAGGCTTGCGCTCACAGACGGAACAAACATGGTGAAGTCATCTTTTAGCTGAACGTAAGCGCCTAAACGGTCAAATACAGCAAAAATGTGACAAAATGTGGCGCTAAGTGATTATTCACATAAACCCTTGTTGGTTATGTAATAAATGAATTGAAACAGCTGGAAATTAAAATACATGTGTAACAGTAAATTGGATCCTTGCGGCTCTTAAAGTGACAGTGGGCTATATTCCTGCTGCTGATAGTGCTTAATATTAATCAAACAACAAAAGACAAAGACAAAATCTCACACTCCTCTTCGCAGAAGGTCTTTAGCTTTAATGAGAAGCAAAGGTATAAACAAAGTATAATTCTTGCAGTGAAGACTATGCTCTTTTGTTTTACATTTGATTTTTCAATTTCTATAGGCTGTTAAATGAATACTTTAGACTTGCATAAATTTTTTTGAAGAAATGTTTGTTTTTCTACATACAGTGGAAGTCAATCAAAACAAACGTTATTAATAAATCACACAAAATTGATCAAACCTAATCACATCATTAACAAACTTTGATTTTTGTAATGTCATTTTGTGTAGAGCAGAAATGACACTTTAAAGAAAAAATGTAAAGCACGATTTAACTTCAGTGTAGTGATTATTAAGTGAGCTGCTGAATTACAATCTTTGGCCTCAACTGGTTAAGGCTTTTGATGTTTGTAATGCTGCTTTGGCTTAAAGGCTTCAGCAGTACAAGCTTCCAGCAATAACATTGCTTCCAAACAAGGCGGTCAGCCAACAACGACACAACAACGTGCTCCTCAAATATCAGACAGAACTGCCCTTTCACCTTTTACCATATATCATAATAGTTTCTTCATCACTGTCACTCATTAAATAAGTGAATAGAGAAATTCAAAGATTTCCAGTACACCCAAGATTACCCAGAGACCCCTAGGTGCTTTGTGATGCGTAAAGAATGCACAAGGATGGTCACGCAATTGTGAACCCCTCCTCCACTTCTCGGTCGTGAGGCTTTATGAAATATTAACGCTAACTAGCTGTCGGCAGGATGCTCCCTGAGGCGCAGGCAGTCATGCTCTTTACTAGTTCACTGAACTGCACTTGAGTATAATCATTTCATTTGATCACATACTGATATCTACCCATTTCACTTGCTGTATTTTCAGGAATGTGTCACTTTTTAAAAATCATCTGGAACATGCTGCAACTTGTATTCTAAAGTGGCTTACATAATGCAATTAACGACAAGTACACAAAGTGAACAAATTAGGATTCATGCCGAATGAGAGTTCCCACACTCTGGCAGTTTTCAGTTTCGCTTTACATAATTTTTGTAATTATTATACTTCCATTTTTCATTCCTGTACTGTTCTGAATACAGGTGAATTTAAAGGATTTGTTGTGGAGTATAAACAAAGTATAATTTCTTGCAGTGAAGACTATGCTCTTTTGTTTTACATTTGATTTTTCAATTTCTATAGGCTGTTAAATGAATACTTTAGACTTGCATAAATTTTTTTGGGGGTTATATGGCCCACTAATAATCGTGTTAAATTGACCAAAATAATCGTGATTATGATTTTTGTCATAATTGAGAAGCCCTAATCACATCATTAACAAACTTTGATTTTTGTAATGTCATTTTGTGTAGAGCAGAAATGACACTTTAAAGAAAAAATGTAAAGCACGATTTAACTTCAGTGTAGTGATTATTAAGTGAGCTGCTGAATTACAATCATTGGCCTCAACTGGTTAAGGCTTTTGATGTTTGTAATGCTGCTTTGGCTTAAAGGCTTCAGCAGTACAAAGCTTCCAGCAATACCATTGCTTCCAAACAAGGCGGTCAGCCAACAACGACACAACAACGTGCTCCTCAAATATCAGACAGAACTGCCCTTTCACCTTTTACCATATATCATAATAGTTTCTTCATCACTGTCACTCATTAAATAAGTGAATGGAGAAATTCAAAGATTTCCAGTACACCCAAGATTACCCAGAGACCCCTAGTGCTTTGTGATGCGTAAAGAATGCACAAGGATGGTCACGCAATTGTGAACCCCTCCTCCACTTCTCGGTCGTGAGGCTTTATGAAATATTAACGCTAACTAGCTGTCGCAGGATGCTCCCTGAGGCACAGGCAGTCATGCTCTTTACTAGTTCACTGAACTGCACTTGAGTATAATCATTTCATTTGATCACATACTGATATCTACCCATTTCACTTGCTGTATTTTCAGGAATGTGTCACTTTTTAAAAATCATCTGGAACATGCTGCAACTTGTATTCTAAAGCGGCTTACATAATGCAATTAACGACAAGTACACAAAGTGAACAAATTAGGATTCATGCCGAATGAGAGTTCCCACACTCTGGCAGTTTCAGTTTCGCTTTACATAATTTTTGTAATTATTATACTTCCATTTTTCATTCCTGTACTGTTCTGAATACAGGTAAATTTAAAGGATTTGTTGTGGAGTGAGGGGAACATTTACTTTTATTTACTGGTATTTTACATGAAAAAAAAAGTGGCTTATACACTGATGCGACTTCTCTCTAAACAGTGCAATTTCGACCCAGTGTGATTTGTTTTCTGTACAATACGTTAACTGACAGAATTTCAAATATGGTGGACTATTTATGTGACCGATACAGATCTGTATATTATGAGTACATGAGAATTCAGACTCACAGTTCGTCTCGTTGCCTCTGTGACAGCACCATTTTGGCAGGAGAGTGGGGGTGCTGTCTCTGCCCCAAGTAGGGAGCTGGCAAACAGTCCGGAGCAGCTCCTCAGCAGGACGAATTGTTGGATGAGAGACACAATCTCACACTCTTGTGCAAACCGACGTCACTTTTGCAGCCTGTAGACTTTGTCCACAGTGACACACAAGACAAAATTGATGACCCACTGGAACTAACACCAATTTGATCAACTTGCCATCTAGGGAAAATGAAAGGAGAAAAAGAGAGATTAATTAGAAAAAGAAACATAAAAGCTCATACAAGTCAAATGTGAAGTGGCAATAATTCTGACCTTGACCTGACTGAAGTCTAAAATGTAAAAAAAAGTCTTTTTGAAGCATTGACAAATATCGTATCGCTGGGTGAGAATCAATATCATAGTGTGACGAACCATCTGATTTAAACCCCTATTAAATAGTGTATAAATAGGCCTACATCTAAATGCCCCTTCAGATGCAGCTTTTGTTTCCTCTGCATTTCAAAGATGAATTTTGTTGATACTGATATAATTTTTTTGGTAACAGCCCAAATATCGTCTTTCTAATTGACTGATTAAATGTAAGTGTAAAGTAATTTGATTCAAAAGATGATGCACACTTTTAGAGAGAGAGAAAAAAAAAAGGATTTATAAATGGTAAGAAGGCCCGTAAAATGTAAAAATCAATTTAAACTTACTGGAACAGATTAATTTCTATCACTGCTTTGAACTGACCAGTACACAGAAAATGAAGGATATCAAAAAACAGTGCACACACACACACACACACACACACACACACACACACACACACACACACCATTAGTAGAGACCCTTAAGAGGGTTTATTCTCCAAATAACTCTAATTTCATGTTGCAGAAAATTGTTTGGACTCTTGTTCAAAGTTACCTTCCTGTCCACTGATTTTTGCCTCTTACAAAATCCACAAAGCCTTCCAAGAAGACAGTAAAGGCTGTCATGCTTGAGCTTTAGTTACACTGAAACTTGAAAGTTAAGTTGCATAACATAAATGCAATGTTTAGGTATTATTATTATTATTTTTATTACCATTATTTTGATTCATGCCTTAGTTTTAGTTTGTACTGTTTACCTTTTTTAAAGTAATGTGACAGATTTTTATATTTCTTGATTTATGCCTTAATTTTAGGTTGTAATGTTTACCCTTTTAAAGTAATGTGAACATTTTTTTTTTATTTACTTTATTTTTTATTGATATATTTGTATTTTGAATGTAATTTGGCAATTAAATGCATTAAATGGATTTAGTTTTCACGGTTATTAATGTATGCAATTTCAGTAATTAAAATGTTAATTTTTCTAAAAAGGAAATAAGTATTTGTTTATTTTAAGATACATATTTTATTTTCTCTTGTATATCTAGTATTTCTCTTTAATAAAGAAAAAAATACTTCTTATCTGATTAATAGATGGAATAATCGGTAGAAAACTTGATTACTAAAATAATCGATAGCTGCAGCCCTACATTTAACCAGACAAAAAACATTTACAAACACAAAAGAGGGAGCCTTTATTAATCTATTAGCTTTCTTATTCATTCTTCAATTTATATAAAATCAAACATTTCATTCTGACCATGTGCGCTCACAAGAAACCATCACAGCCAACCCAAAGATCTACAGTAACATTTAGCCCCTCGATGACAACCAGCCTGGAAGTGTTGAAGGTGGCATGGCGTAAATCTTCTTTGCTAATCCTGAGGGGATGGTGGTCCAATAAACAGTTGTCCAGCTGAGAAGCAGGGTGTTGGGGACTGAGACACTACTTAGTAATCCTTTCAGTCGGTTTTGAAAGCCTGCAAATATCCACTCTAATCTATGCAGTCCAAACTAAAATAGCTTGCCACAGGTGAAAAATGCCTAATCTGGCCTTCAGAGAGCAGATGAGATATCCAGACATGTGGCTATGTTTTGGACTTGGGAAAGAACATCAAATATTATGTTTAGTGCAGTTCATTCCAAAAACACATTACAATCTTCACTTCAACAGCCCCTCATGCTATAAGACAATTTGTGGTCATTATCAAAACTGTGTAATGCCTTATGTCTCTGAACTACATTTTTTTGTCCATGCTCTACTGCCAATACATTTTAGCCCAAGGTGAATATTCTTTATAATCACAATGCACCTGAAGGTTTATTTACTTTGGCGGGTATTATTATTATTACTATTACTGCACAGATTATTCAACATTTCTATAGTAATTGCTTTACATTAATCCTCAAGTCTTTATTTTTGGCTGAAGACTAAAAAAGGGTTTTTTAAAGCGATAATTCACACAAAAATGAAAACGGTCACCATTTACTCATCCTCATGTCATTTCAAACCAGTTTGAGCTTCTATTGCCTGTTTGATGTGATCTGTGTGTGTGCACTGATCAATGCTTTTGTGCATAAAGCCTAAATGAATTCTGTTCAACATATAAAGCGACGGTCTCTTCAGATGACCTGGATTAAACCACTTGATTCAGATGGATTATATAGTCATGCGGATGTCTTTTTGAGAGAATAATAAAAATATCTTCATTTGTGTGTTAAAGATGAACAAAGGTCTCATGAGTCTGGAATGACATGAGTGCTTAAATTTTCAGAATTTACATTTTTTGGTGAACCACCTTTTGTGTAACTCACAATAGTTTGAAATGCACTCCTGCCCAACAATTAAATATAACAATATGGAATAACATGAGTATAAGAAGCTTTGTTCACTTAGGGTTCTCAGTGCACATTAACACAACTGAACTGTGGACATAAACTGAACCAACAGATCATGTGGAACAATCAAAAACAGCAAACTGTTCTGAGGCCACTGAACAAACAAGTCCTATACCACGTGTGTTTGGAGAGTAGCAGAGGACAGAACACCGCTCATTCACTTTGAAGCATGCCACACATTAACGGAAACACATCATATTTTGATTTTAATGTGATAAATTGTGAAGCTCTAATCAGTAATACTGCATTCATTTCTGTGAAGGTATTACTTCCCTAATAATACACAACCAATTACTATACAGTTAAAGTTACAATTCATGTCCCAAGCAGGGGAAGTAAGTCAGCTTAACTTCCCTGCATTACACAAAAAGCAAAGGTCAGTATACATGTTTATCAAAAGGACATACAAGCTGTTCTTACAATCATTCTATGAATCTAACCAAACTTGACAGTAGCTAATTTCTAAAATACCAATCTCTCCAATGGAAAGCCTAAATATAAACAATATTTTATTGCAATCTGAATTTCAACTTAAACTTATAAGACATTTGTAAACATGATGTTAGCCATATTTGAGATTACACAACGCTTCAAATTGGGTTCCAAGAACCACTGCTCAACTCGCACAGACAGTCAGATTTGGTGAGACAGTGAGGTGAGTGACAGACCAATGCTGAGGGTGTACACTAGGCACGGTTGCCTTGAACCGAGCCTGAGCACAATTATCCCCCCTCCCTACACCCCGCTGGCCTGCACTCACACTTGAACTAAACATTACGGGCTGGAGCAAGCTTACGTCATGTATGAGATAACGGAGAAAACCACTTTCACTTATATTCTGCCAAATAATTAATAATAATTTATTTATAATTTATGCCATGCATTGATTTTCACTTGTATGTATCAGAAAGGTAGGAGGCGGCTGACGTTAATGAAATAATTTGCAGCTTTACTCGCTAACTACATTTCCTGTTCATCAACAAGGTAAGAACCAGAGCCATTATAAACCTAAATATACTTGATTGAATTAAATTAATTGAAAAGTGTAGTGTAGTAGAGGTAATAGAATAGGTTTGCGGTCGTAATGATGACAGTAGCACACCGCACACAAAATAATATCTGTTCCGTGCTCCGCCACGGTTAGCACTCACACACCGGCTAAACGAACCGCACCCGAGAGTGGCACAGAGCACTCACACTAGTCAAAAGAACTGGGCTTTGGGGGTCAAACATGCTCGGGCATGGTTCAAAACACCTAGTGTGAGTACACCCTGAGATTGTTATATGTTTTCAGCTCTATAATATAATGATATATTCAAAAACATGCATGGGCTCATCAATACTATGTTATAGCACAAAAACAAATGTGAAACATGAAATGAGGAGGTAATACACCTTTAGCAACCCCCATAATGTCTGTCTCTACCAGAGATGGCTAATCACACAATCATAAAAGTGCTAGCCTATACAGTTTGGCTGCAGTTATATGCAAATGTCTATTAAAAAAAAAAAAAAAAAAAAAAAAAAAAAAAAAAAAAAAAAATTAAATTTACAAAAACAGAAGAAAAAAAATCTGTAATTTCTGGTTCTCAATTTTGGTTTAAAAAATAAGTAGAGGTATGCACATACAAAAGTCAGGCACAGTTGCAATGTCAAAAAGAAATTATGAATACTGATTTATTACTACTACTACAAAAAAAGTATTGGCTTATTTTATTTTATTTTAAAACAAGCTAGGCCTAATACTTTCATTACAACAGCATAAACCACTAGTGCTGAAAGGTCACCACGTTTGAGCACATGAAGGGATTAGGTCTGGTAGCTGCCTGAAGTAAGACAAACATGAAAATGTGTTGTGAATTTTTCATTGAATGAGGCTGTCTGTGACAGAGCAACAAAATCCATGAAGTGGGTCAGTATGAAATACAGCTGATTGTACAATAAGTAAGATTCTGTTATTTTTTTTTGTATTCTTGAACTTAAGAATACTATATTACCTTAAGTGCTTTTGAACAAAAAAAATTCTACTGAAATACTCATATTACCCAAGTATATAGTATACCTAGATCACGCTGAAGAGATTTAATGGATTGGAACCATTAATTGATGTTGAATTTTGATTTCATCTGATGCAACTGTGTGGGTGTGTCTTAAACCATCTCTAAGGCTTGTCCCACTGTCAGAAACACCTGCTCCCAATAAATTTCCATAATACACTAAAAACAGTGAGGATTGGCTGTATACGTGTCCTCATGACATGAAGTCTTCAGAGGATGAGCAGTTTAAAAGTACGCTAAATATTAGAGATGCTAGAAGAATATTATAATGCTGCAACAAAGCATTTAAAAGCATTTTTTTTTTATGTAGCAATGGTGTTTTTAACTACCAGGTAAATTTTTATATACAATCTCGTAATCAGTCTATGTTTTAAATAAATATTTGGCAATAATTTAACAATATTCTGATTAGTACTAAAAACATAAATGCAACAATCTGAGCATTTATTGTTTGAATATTTTGACAAAATGGACAGAATTAGAGAGCTGAGACTATGTTTTTTAATTAGAAGTAACAGAGAACAAAGCTCTTTGTGAATACTGGATGAGTGATGTGCCACAAATAATGTTTGGTGAAAGGAAAAACCACAGAACTGGCAACCCTGGCCTGAACTATGGGTGATTCATAGGGTCATATTATAGAACCAGCGTTAACTATGGGGTGTGTGTGTGTGTGTGTGTGTGTGTGTATGTATATATTTTCTTTTCTTTTTTTTTCTTTTTTTTAAGTGAGATTACATTAATGCAGGGGTGGCGAACGTCGGTCCTGGAGAGCCTCAACCCTGCAGAGTTTTGTTTCCACCCTAATCAAACACCTGAATAAGCTAATCAAGGTATGAACAGTTACTAGGAAGCTACAGTCAGGTGAGTTTTAAGCAGGGTTGGAGCTGAACTCTACAGGGCTGCAGCTCTCCAGGACCGGAGTTCGCCACCCTTGCGTTAATGCATTATTATTGAATTAACTTCGACAGCCCTAAATCTAAACAAGAGACATTTGCTCCACACACAAGTTGCAGTATGACATGTTTTTCTGCCCCCTATTGATTGACAGGACATAATTGGCCTTGATCTTCGGCTGTTTTTAGACAATTTGCAATGACCCATAGAGCAGATAATAGCCTTTATCAACTGCTACCGATTATTAGCTGATGCATCGGTGCATCCATTTTAATTCATTCATGCTGTTTTTTTTAGCCTTGGTCAGAGGAGATGAATCACATCCAAAAATCAGATTGGATTACACGTCAAGCATTTGTGTGGGCGTAAACAAACCCCTAATTTACAATAATTCCAAACATATGGGAGCACACTGGATACATTCATGGAAAAAGGCCTATAATTCATTGATAGCCGGTTTTATTTCTAAAAAAAAAAACATCTCAAGAATTGTGTCAGTTTGTCATTTTCATCTCGGAATGTAAGGCGTTAGTTTATATGAGGGGGAAAAATTACATCATAATTAAACTGCAATGAAGACGTCACACTGAATGACGTCAGACATAAGGCAAGTTCAGGCCAAGAAGCCTAAAATGAATTAGGCCGGATAAATAATCATCATTGGCCACAGTATGGCAACGCCCGCGTGGTGAGAGAGTGATGACAGCTAAATAATCCAAGGCGTGCATGTACATACAGTACATCAAGTGTGACCGAAAACAAGACAAGCCCACACCTCGACATGTCATGATTCTTGAGCTGGTGATGTTTTCATACCAGAACTGAGCATAGCCTATATGTCTGCTCAATATTAAGTTGCCGGTGGCTCGCAATATCATTTAAGAATATTGTTTATTTATCTCATACAAAAACAATCCATCTTGAACAGAATCATAACATGACGGCAGCCAGACAGTCAACGTCCACAAATTGTTTGCCAACTATAATCATGAACGGCTCGACTATTATTGAGCAAACACAGCACAACATACCACACATGTTGACAGATTAAACCGCATATTATCAAAACAGCAGCGAAGCGTACAGTTACACACCGGCATCGACGAGATGAATCCGGCCTTCAACCGTCACAGGCACACCCAACCCCAAATATCACCCACACCAGCCACTGAAATACAACTTACACGGCTTTATGAAGCCACGTTAATGGCAAAGAGGTTATGAAACACATAAATACAAATGACACCAGCTGCTGTTATCACTTATTCAACGAGTTTAGTGCGGAGAGGATGCTAACACGAACTAGCTAACATTAGTATGGCTCAAATCACTTAAGGCCGGCTGTCACACATTTCAGGTCAAGCAAGGCGTTTGGTTGAATTTAATGAGAATTAGATAAACGTATCGTTTTCGTATCTACGTGTGTATGCAACTCGTGCCTTTACCGGCGTTAGTTTATATCGCTCTCTGATATTCCCACCCTTATTTTGCTCTAACGGCCTGTCCGCCATTTTGAGTCAGTCAGGCAGGCGGCGCAGATTTCGCAGCCACATACACACTTTACCTGACTCACTTTCACTAAAGCGCAGCTAGCAGCGAACAGAAATGACCCTTACCTTTTAATACGAGGGGTGTCTCATCTGCCAGATATCGCAGCCAGGTAAAAAAGTAAAAACGACTGAGACGTGTCTCCGCTGAAAGTCACTTCCGATTTTGCGGCTCAGTCAGCGCTGTTTCTGCTCCTGATTTCTGCGCCGCATAACCGTCTACTGATGACGCGGCCGGGGGCGCGCACGCCTTGAGGATCACAGCGGCCGGTCACTTACATCATAACCTTCAGCTGACACTGAGGATGAGGCGCGCTTTATGGTGGGACGTTTCAATAAATATGGGCATTTATGAATTTATGCATTTTAACCAAGTGTGAATATTTTTTAAAACCTATTTTTTTTTTGTATAAAAACAAAATATGGTAGTTACCATAATTATTGTAAATTATGCGATCCCCTCAGTTACACATTATTGCACGCTGCATAGCAGCACAAGCAATTTAACTGCACTGATGAATAAATGCAAATAGGGAAATATGTCATAAGAATTTCTATTACATTTCTGCGTTAGCTATTATTCATTAGATAAATTAGTAAGATTTAAATTCATTTAAACATGGGTACAGTTCGCTGCGAATGTGAACTAAGACGAAAACTATTAAAACATTTTTGTGAACTGAAATAAAATAAAATTAGATTAAAAACTAAAAGAAAATTATAAATGTAGCTTTGGGAGCTAACTGAAATAAGTTGAAATTAAAGCACTAAATGGAAATAAATAAGTAACTTAAAATCAGTTAAAACTGAAAAGAAAAAAGTAATATTTATATATATATATATATATATATATATATATATATATATATATATATATATATATATATATATATATATATATATATACATATATATATATATATGCCTTAAAGTGATAAAATGAAAACTTCTAATATAAATATAAAAGCAAATTCAAAATATTCATTAAAAACTATATAAATAATACTAAAATAACAATCAATTTAAACTGCTTTATTTGTAGCACTTTATCACAATGCAATAACAATATTTCTTGTCGTACATTCCTTGAAATCAAGCTGAAGTCAGTCAAGTATGAAGTGCATGCATTAGCCCTCTTTACTAGTCACTGCTCTGTGGCTCTTATACATACAGTATACAGTGCCATCATCACACATCAATGTACAAAGGAAGAAATAACCAGACAATCCTGTTTACAAATGTGCAAATTTGCCTAGATACACTCATGCGTTTTAAAGGGAGTGCTATATATATATATATATATATATATATATATATATATATATATATATATATATATATATATATATATATATATATATATATATATATATAGATAGATAGATAGATAGATAGATAGATTGTGTGGCAAGATCATCCACCACACCATTTGTTCAAGAGTTCATTTACACTTTTGAATTGTTATCTTTATGTTAATATGTTTAAACCCCAGCTAGAACCCTGTTCATTTAGGGGCTCATCTGTTTGTTCACTTTATTTAAAGTGCAGTCCTAAATTACAAAGCGCTAGTCCTCTTGAGCAATAGCTTGTGATGTGCCGTGCTCCTCAAACGGCCCCTGCAGATCCTCAACGGACTCAACATTATTTTGTGTGAGCTGAGATGTTTTCTGAGCATCAGTCCTGAGTTTCTCAAGGTCTCTGTTATCAGGGTATAAAAAGTGGATGCATGAGAGAATGAGAAATATGCAAAGACTATTTTAATGTGACCGTCATAATATATGAAGTTCATATAACAAAAAGTACGACTCAGATCTCTCTTACCTGAGAGGGATAAGGACAATCCCAGTGACGAGATTTAGCTGCTCCATTATCCAGACACGACTTGGAGAGTTCAGCTATATGAGGATGAAGCAAAGCCAAAGACGGCATTATTCATTCATTCAATCATTATTATACTATGCATCAACTAAGACACAAGAACAGCACTAACATTGAAAGGGGGGATATTGGTGTCTGAGCCAGTTTTGTAGATCCAGTTCATAGTTTTCTGTAGAATCACTGCTTGATGTGTCAGATGCTTTAGGTACTCTGAACTTTCTTGGGTCTTCTCATGTGCTTCTCCGACCTATTAAAACAGCATTTCTGAATATCTAGACTAGATTTTAGACTAGAACAAATCTGCTCTTCATTTTTGGGACTGTAATCATTCACCTGCTTCCTGTATATGCCATAACGCTCCTTTTCATGCGTCAGTGCAGCACGGAAATCTCCTTTACTTTCATGCACCTTTGCCAACAAGTGATGACTGCAAAGAGGGATAATAAATGTTCAGAATTTATTTTAGAGTGCTGTATGTGTTTGTGTTTCTGTTGACTCTTCACCTTTGTGCCAGTTTGAGAGATGAGGGTCCCTGATATTTGGAGGTCAGGACAAGGGCGTTCTCGAGGAACTTGAGGGAAAGGTCACAGGCCATCATACTATGAAGCACAAGACCTATCTTACTCTGTACAGGAGATGAATGCAAAATATGTTTCAGATAAAAGTGTTTTAATTTGGTTTTGTGTATTTAGTAATTAAATATAAAACATTTGCAGTTAGTTTGTTTATGAGTATTACTTATCAAGATTGTGGGAGACGCAAATACCATGGACATGTGAGATTAAAATTTATGTGAATGTATGAACTAAAGTATTACTGTTCAGTCATTTGGGGTCAGTAAGATTTTTACAAATGTTCTTGGAGGATGTCTTTTATGTTCACCAAGCCTGTATTTATTTGATAATAAACAAAAATATTGTGAAATATTATTACAATTTCAAATAACTGTTTTCTATTTGAATATATATTTAAAATGTAATTTATTCCTGTGATGCAAAGCTGAATATTCAGCATCTTTACTGCAGTCTTCAGTGTCACATGATTATTCAGAAATCATTTATTATTATTAACGACGAGAACAGTTATTTTTTCGGTACTGATAGATGAAAATAAAATTCAAAATTACAGCATTTATTTGTAACAGAAATATTTTGTTACATTATAAATGTCTTTACTGTCAATCCAATTTAATGTCTCATTAATAAATTTTTAAACTCATAATAAAATATATTTAAATAGAAAACCGTTATTTTAAATTGTTTTTAAGGCAAGATGAATTTAAATTTTTTAATTTAACAGCATTACAATAATTGTTATGACTGTATTTTTGATCAAATAAATGCAGCCTTGGTGAACAAAAGAGACTTCTTTTAAAAACATAAAAAAAAATACTTACATAAAACAATATAAATCTCTTAATATGTAAAACAAAACAAAACAAAACAAAACAAAACAAAACAAAACAAAACAAAACAAAACAAAACAAAGTAAAAATAAAATAAATAAAATAAAATAAAATAAAATAAAATAAAATAAAATAAAATAAAATAAAATAAAATAAAATAAAATAAAATAAACGGAGTACAGCACATCACATTGCGGGCCACTATTTGAAGTTCAATGCCCGTGTTATTTATTATTATTATCACGTTGCCATCATTACAACTCACATCCAGTAAAGCCATCTCAGGGTGGTCCTCTCCACACACCAGGAGCATCAGGTAGCGTGCGCGGTATAGTAATCGCAGAGCTGTCACTGGCTGGCCCACAGCAAAGCAATAAAGACCAAGGTGCTTCTACACAAAGTTAAAAAAACTAAAAATTTACCAATTACAAAATACACAACAAAATAACTATTCAATACTCAGAGCTGGGTAGATTACTTATGAGTTGTAATCAGTTACTGATTACAGATTACATGACAAAATTTGTAGTCAGTAATATAATCTCTTAAATTACACATTTTTGGTAACGTAATCTGATTACTTTTGGATTACATTTAGATTACATTTGTGCTAACCCTTGTTTGATATCACATATATTGAATTAGTCTAATCTTGTACTATTTTGACCTATACAAAGAAAAAATATATTCCACAAAATGTATTTAATTCACCAACAAGAGCCACAATAACTTATTTTTCAAGTGCAATGTATGGACATTTAATACTTACAAAATACTAACACTAATGTACCTTGCTGTTAGTGTTTGCTAGTAACACTGAATAAAACAAAATCACATCTAATGATTTTAAAGGATATTTACTTATAATTAAAAAAAATAAAAAAACAACAACACAAAAAAAAACAATAAAAAAAAAAAAAAAAACAACAACATCACTGCCAGGTCAAATATTGAATCTAATAAAACACTAGAAGTGTATATGAATGTATCAATGAAAAACATAAAAAATATAGCTCATTGCAAACTGAATTTTGAAAAAGACAATTCACACAGCAATGAAATTTCTATCCATTTCCTATCATCTATTTCATTTTAAGTGCATAGTAACAATGAGGAAAAGACAAACAATACTACAAAAATGAATATTAAAGAACATGAAATCACAACAATAACATTGCTAATATATCATATATATATATTATATATATATTTATATAAAAGACCATAACTAAGTTAAATATTTTATCTCAAAACACTTGAAATGCATAAGGTAGTAACAATGATATATATTAAAGAACATATTAAAGGCTATGTTCCCCCTCCATTTTCCATTATCTTGTTGTTGATTTCTTCTGAGTGCGATTCTGACACCCCTCCCCTTCTCCGCCGGAAAAACTCGAAGAATCACGAATGTATATATTCGGCAGGTTTAACAAAAAAAAATATGCATGTTAAAAAAAAAGGAAATTTAGGAGAATCAATGAATTGTGAACAACTTATTACCATTGTGTAAATAAAGTGTAATCATGTAATCCATAAAAAAGTAACTGTAGTCTGATTACGAGTATTTTAAAAAGTAGTTTACTCTAATTACAAGTACTTGAGTTTTGGAATCTGATTACGTAATCCAGATTACATGTAATCCGTTACTACCCAGCTCTGGTGATACTACAGTAAACCAGAGTTAAACTTATTTGAATAAACAAAGATGTTTACTCACGTATTCCTGTATAGTGTTGGGATGCTCAATTCCCAGAACTCTCTCACTGATCAGCACAGCCCTCTGCTGGTGACTGAGGGCCTGACAGCATGAAATTCAAAGTTTGTTTCAAAATGTCATTTTCAAATGATTTATTTTGGCTCATCTGTCATTTTGGAACATGTGATACCTCAGCGTAGTCTCCGAGGATGTAGTGTATGCGTCCCAGTAACCGCAGACATATGCAGACATCCTGATGGAGAGCTCCGTAGACGTTAGTGAAGAGACCCAGAGCCTGGCTTATTAACTCACAGCCCTCTTTCAGACAACCTAGTCATGTACAAATGAATTAAAAAAAAGAGTGAAAATTAGAGATTGTTTTATTGTTATTTTTGTTTTGATATGCACTACTGTTCAAAGGTTTGGGGTCTGTAAATGTTTTTATATTTTGAAACAAATAATTATTATCAAGGAAGCATTACATTGATCGAAAGTGACAGTAAGGACATTTACAATGTTACGAAAGATTTCTATTCCAAATAAATGGTGTACTTTTGATTTAAAAAAATTAAAATATTATCAGTTTCCACAGAAATAATAAGCAGCATAACTGATTCAACATAGATAATAAACAAGTTCAAACCTCGGAACGCTAGTGTATATTCATATACATGTATATCAACTGTCCTTGTGTTTTTTATTTTTATTCACTTGTAAACTAATTCAGCTAACTAAAATAATGTTTATTATTTGTATTATAATTAATAAATACTATTTTTAATTTTGTTGTTACTTTCTAATAATTGTTGCCACTTAAATAAAATAAAATAAAAACAAATAAAATAAAAACAAAACAAAACAAAACAAAACAAAACAAAAACAAATAAAATAAAATAAAAAAAAAAAAAAAAATAAAATAAAATAAAATAAAATAAAATAAAATAAAATAAAATAAAATATTTTAGGCTGATAAAGTTTGTCCACTAGATTATTCGTACACTCAGAGTTACTCTGAAAGCTCACCTTGCTGTACCCTAGACTGACCACAACGCAGGAGATAAAGCGCATCACTGGACCTAGGGCTGATGTGCTTTACTATGGGGAAAATGTTAAGGATGTCCTCTTCATTGAATAGAGTTTTGTGCTCAGAATCAAAGTGATATTCTCTTAAAAGAATCTGAAGAAGAGATGGAGATGAATTAGCAATCAGAGTTAAAGAGATGCACAGAGACTGCCAAAAAATGGCAGTTATTACAAACTGATATACCTGAATGCCAGTTTTGATGGCGATCTCTCTGAGCAGGGTGATCCTCTGCAGCCTGCATTTGTCCACTGCCTCCTCCACGCTTCCACTGCCAGAAAGAGATGAGATCCCACTCGTATCAAATCACAGCACAACATCTATTTGTGTGCAGAGAACAGGACACTCACCAGGGCAGGCTGTAATGGTAGTACTCCTGAGCCTCAGCTTTGATGGCCCCCCAAAGGTCAGTCGGAGTGAGGTTGGAGCAGGAGGTCACAGCGCTGCCCACAGATGCACGGCTCCGCCTTCTCCGACTCCTGCGTCTAGAAGCTAACTTGTCATTCTGCTGAATGACTCTGGCCTCAGCGAAGGAGCTCAGGACGCAGTTGAGGAAATGGCTGACGGAGGCGGACAAGGCAGATGGTTCTACAGCTTGGGCAGAGATAAAGGATTTTTGTCAAGGGTATCATAAAGTCCAACATTATATTAGTGATATCCCCACCAGAAGCGATTTCTGGACACTCACCAAAAGATACGTCTTAAACAGATGTTTTGCACATCTGGTGATCAGCTCACAGAGTGCAATTCTCTGAAAAAGGTTAAAAAAAAGTTACTTTTTCAGATTAAATGCAATTTTTTTTCTTTTGATCTTAATAGTTCTTCTCTTAAGAGTAAGATGAGTTAGTCTAGTGGTGCAATTTACATTAAAGGGTTACTCCACTCCAAAATGAAAATTTTGTCATTGATCACTTACCCTCATGTCGTCCCAAACCCGTAAAAGCTACATTCATCTTCGGAACACAATTTGAGATATTTTGGGAATACTTTTTGTAAGCAAAGAAAACAAGAATAACGACTTTATTCAAGCATACACAGCATACGGTGATAATGAGAGACACAGAGGAGACCGTTGACAAAGGAATTATTGAAAAAAGTCATCATTTTTGTTTTCTTCACTTACAAAAAGTGTTCCCGTCGCTTCATATAACCCAGATTGCACGTCTGATGGCAGATGCAGTATTCTGAATACGACTTTCATACCTTTTATGGACCTTGACACTGTTATTTACTTGGCAGTCTATGGGACAGTTTCAAGCCTCCAGGTTTTCATCCAAAATATCTTAAATTGTGTTTTGAAGACAAACAGAGCTTTTACGGGTTTGGAACGACATGGGGGTAAGTGATTAATGACAAAAATGTCATTTTAGGGTGGAGTATCCCTTTAAGATTAAATTGTTATAATATTTTTAATTCTTATAATTTATTATTATATTTAATAATAGCAGTATTATTTTAATTAAAATATGTATATATATATAATAAGTATGTATTTATTATATTATAGTATAATAAATATTAAACATATATAAATACTTAAAATAGTTTAAAAGACCCCATTTAAAAAAGTGAAATCATAATCAAGAACCCCTTTAAGTGCCCCTGAGATTTTAAAATAAATATTTTAATAATTAAATATCACATTTGCATGTTAACAGTTCTCTGACATTGGTTAATGGTCATATGGCATGCAGGAAAACATAAAATATTTCATTTTTTAGTAAGTGTTTTCATTTGATTGTTATTTTAAAATGATTTATTTTAATTTAACATGGTTTATGATTTAATTGATAGTTAGCTTTTCATTAAACTCACAACCCCAGTTTGGGAAATCTTGAAGTAATATAATGTTTAATATGCTTCATGTTGTTAATTGCAATGAATGGAATCAATTTTCTTGCTCTTTTTTACATCATTATGGCACAACATTATCAAAAGTAATCAAAAGTAGTCAAAAAGTTTACATGACCTAAAATGTGTAATGTAGTGGATTACATTACTGACAACAATTTTTGTCATGTAATTTGGAATCAGTAACGGATTACAATTTGTAAGCAATCTACCCAGCTTTGTATATATATATATATAAGTGAAATAAAAAATAAAATAGAAAATATAAATATATATATATATATACACATATATATATAGTTGAATATTGTTAGCTGTTTGATGAAAAGCTTTTTGAACTGATTGAATGCATGAGTGAAATACACACTCACATAGACATGATCAAGTCTTTCCTTCTGGGGTATCTTCTCAATATACTCCAGCACAGTTCCCAGGTATCGGATGTTGATGCCGTGCTGATGGAGAGCCTCTGTTAGTGTGACACCATCTAAAGGCATTGATGTGTGGTCAAGGCAACTCTTCGTCTACAGAGACACGTAGTTAAAGATGAGATTCCTCTCATTCCTCCCCAGGGTTACACAAGGACAGACATCAGGGATAATCTGTGTAATCAGTTCAATTATTATAAAAAAGCAACTTACAAATGCAGCGATTTGATTGGAAATTAGAAACACTGCCGCATCCTTTAACTGCTGTTTCTGTTTCTGGATATCTTCAGTACTTTCCTTGGGAAAACGTACACCTGTTAAATGAATGAATATATTAGTAATGTTCATATTTAGACATACACATATTTCTAATATTGTATGCTGGTCCAAAAAGCTAACAGCACACCTGCACAAAAGACGTTAGGGTTGAAATGTATGTGGAAAGTATCCCCGAGGGAGGAGAAGACATGCTTTATTGAAGACCCCTGCTGGATGTTATTCACTGGCACATTTTTTAGGGAATGGTGCTCTGCGTCCTGGTCTTGGAGTGTGACAGTAGTTGAGGGAAGCTGAGGCGTAGTAATTGGATCACATTTTATCGCAGATGTGCCAACGGCTTTGGTGATTTCTCTGTCATGCTCAGTACTTTTGGAGACAGTCTCCATGAATATCTGGTATTATGACATAGACATACATATAAAAATACTGTTTAGTTCAGAAACTCACATCAGGTTAATATCTGCACCATGATATAGAGGTTTTTTTTTTCATTCTATGCATTTGATTTATTTTTAAATGATTTGTGTGCTATTTACAATGAATTATAATAAAAGCACTGAAATATTTCTATAAATGTAGTACCATTAGAATAATTGTGTGAGTGATTCTCACAAAACCTGTTACAAATCATATTTAACTACAAAATGAAAAGAAAAACATTACTGCAATAAAGTAATTTTTTACTGTATTACAGCTAAAACAATGCAAAATATAATTTCTTTTGTATTAAATAATATATATATTATTATATATATATATATAATATATATATTATTATATCTGAGTGTATATATATATATATTTTTTTTTTAATTACTATTAAAATAATATTTAATACTGTACAATCTGACTATGATGTCTAAATCATTTACAATTAAATGCTATATATAACAGTGCTGTCAAACAATTAATCGTAATTAATCGCATCCAAAATAAAAGTTTTTGTTTGCATAATATATGTGTGTGTGTTCTGTGTATATTTATTACGTATATATAAATACACACACATACAGTATGTATTTTGAAAATATTTACATGTATTTACATGTCTATATTTATATTCATATAATATTTTTATTATAAATAAATATATTTAATATATAAACATAATTGTTTTTTCTGAAATATATACATGCATGTGTATTTATATATACATAATAAATATACACAGTACACATACATGTATTATGTAAATAATGATTAAATGTTATATCGTGATAAATTCTACATAGAAGTTCATTCAATGTGCATATATATATATATATACACAGGGGTAAAATAAGTTTTGAACACATGACCATTTTTCTCAGTAAATATTTTTCTAAAGGTGCTGTTGACCTGAAATTTGCACCAGATGTCGGTAACAACCCAAGTAATCCATGCATACAAAGAAAACAAAAAAAATAATTTCAGAAATTAAGTTATGATTAATAAAATGGAATGACAGGGGAAAAGTATTGAACTACTGAAATGTATTTAATACTTTGTACAAAAGCCTTTGTTGGTAATGACAGCTTCAAGACGCCTCCTGTAGGAGAAACTAGACCCGCATGCATTGCTCAGGTGTGATTTTGGACCATTCTTCCACATAGTCTTCAAATCTTGAAGGTTATGTGGGCCTCTTCTATGAACTCTGATCTTTAGTTCAGATTTTCTATGGGATTCAAGTCAGGTGGTTGGCTTGATCATTCTAGCAGCTTTATTTTCTTTCTCTGAAACCAGTTGAGAGTCTCCTTGGCTTTTGGAAAAAGGTGGAGGTGTTTGGGATCACTGTCTTGCTGAAATGTCCACCCTTGTTTCATTTTCATCATCCTGGTACTGTAGATGTTGGGACTGAACCAGCTAATATTAATTTCCACTGACTAGGGGCAGGATTGCTTTCTAATTACTGATAGATTTCAGCTGGTGTCTTGGCTCTCCATGCCTTTTTGCATCTCCCTTTCTTCATGTGTTCAGTACTTTTTCCCTGTGTCATTCCATTTTAATACACATTTAATTAATTTCTGAACTTATTTGTTTTGTATTCTTTGTATGTATGGATTACTTGAGTTGTTATTGACATTTGGTGAATATTTCATGTCAACAGCGCCTTTAGAAATATATTTCCTGAGAAAAATGGTGACACGTTCAATACTTATTTTACCCACTGTATATGTATATATAATATTAAAATAGGCTTCATTTTCTGTATGTAAATGTTTTGTTTGTTTTATTTTTGATTTTGATTTTAGGGTAAAATATGACATGTTTTATGAGATTCACACATATAATGATCATAAGACTGAATAGAATTACCTGTGCTCCACAAAGGCATCAATGAGTTCTTGTCTCAGGCAGACCAGGCGATGAGGATGTAACTTTGGAAAGCCTAGCTGTTGACACACAGGATTTAAATCCTCTCCTTCTACAGGAAGAAAGTTGAGGTCGGGCGGGAAGGTAAAAAGTAGATCCAGGATGTAGCGCCGTCCATCATTACCCACAATACCCTTGTGCTCCACCGAGGAACACAACTCAACTGCTGTATCATCTTTGTTTAGCACTAGGTGGCGCTGCACTCTCAGCTTCTTACTGGGTTTGTCAAGCAGCTCTAGATACCTTCACAGAGTATGAAATATTGTGGTTACATATACATATTAATTCTTTAATTGTAACACATTGTTAAAATAAAAATGATCCTTCTACCTGTCATCAGACACAACAGTCTTGCCAAAGTCAATGGAGCCATAGACGACACTCTGTTCTTGGTCACGCTCAAGAATTCCCGGCACGATAGTTTGGGCAGTGACGCGGTAGCCACGGTAATCGATCACTACAGTGCCAATCAGGAAGAGGCCTTCCTGATCCACTGCCCAATAAGCTCTCACACCATTTAGGTCAAGAACAGGGGCGGCGTGGGCCGCAGCCTCACCTCCAAGATCTCTGTACTGGTCCCGCACATCGAAGCCTAAACTGAAGACAATGTTGCTCCAGATGAACATTTGTTGTCGTGGTTCTTCACTAGGGTTGATAGGCATGACGTTACCATCTACCACTGCCATGGCTCCTCGAGTGGCAGTACTCACAAAATCACTGTTAGCCTAAAAAGTCAGTAAAATATGGTCATTATTGGTCTAGTTTTTAGATACAGCCTAACCAGACGTCAAGTACAGACAATACAGTTTAAGTTTTTCAGAAGCCAGATTTGTTTTTTGGCAGAACACTCTTAACTTCATTACAAGTGTTTGTTCCTAGGTCCATGAGCTGGGACTCGAACTCGGGACACCTGAAGCGCAACAGCGCAATAGCCACAAGGCTTTCGGCGCCAATGTAATTTAACATTTTAAGACTAACAACACTGGGTTCTGGGTTTTTGGGTTCTGCTGTGTTGGTTAGTTTTCTAAGTGGCTGTTAATACCTGGTTTTCAATGATTCAATCACAAGTGGACAACGTTAAATACAGGTGTAAACAGGGTCTAAAACGTTTCCAGCTTGTCCACTTTGAACCACTTCCAGAAGTAGTAAAAATGCATTCAAGAGGACTGCTTTAATAGTTTAGACGCTCATTTAGTCGAATACACTCGAACAGCCACAAATGACCTAACACATGAGCGCCATAGGACATATTTTGAGAAACTACACCAAAACAATTTATCTAAACTTTGTTATGTTGAGCCAGAACGCACAGATTATGCTTGAAATCACTGCTACTATTTGTATTCTTTATATTCACTTCTTTTTCCTTTCATTCAATAGCACCGCCACAATCGCTACTTGATGAAATAACAGGGGAGGGTCTAGATGAAATCCAAGTGGTCACATGAGATACTTTTATGATTTATGTTAAGACCAGATGTAAATGGCAATGCGTCTCAGCTATGCATCTTAACACGATGTATAAACAAGGCCTAAAAACTAGAAAACATAAATTACTTTTGTAACTGTAAAACCAATTTGTGTAACTTCTAAAATCTTTTTTGTTTTAAATTAAACACTAGGGTGACCGTTATTTAGGGTAAATGTTTTTTTTTTTTTTTTAGAAATGTTAAACTCTCACTCCCTCATTTTTTTCTCCACTAGAAGTTAGTGATGTATGCAAAATTCCATCCAGATAATTTGTCAGTTAAGGTGTGCTCAACACAGGCATCTTTTTATCAACAGGTACTTCAAGAGCTGATGTCAGTGATGAGGGGCAGTTGTGGCTTAAAGGGATAGTCCACCCCAAAATGAAAATATTGTCATTGATCACTTACCCCCATGTCGTTCCAAACCCGTAAAAGCTCCGTTCATCTTCGGAACACAATTTGAGATATTTTGGATGAAAACCTGGAGGCTTGAGACTGTCCCATAGACTGACAAGTAAATAACAGTGTCAAGGTCCATAAAAGGTATGAAAGTCGTTGTCAGAATACTCCATCCACCACAAGGATGCGCGTGATTTTATTTCAAATCAAAGCTAAATACACGTAGAAACAGCGCATCCTTGTGGCGTGGATGACACAGAAGAGCATACACAGAGAGACAGAGGAGAGACAGAGGAGACTGTTGACAAAGGAATTGTTGAATAAAGTCATTATTTTTGTTTTCTTCGCTTACAAAAAGGTTTCCCGTCGCTTCATATAACCCAGATTGCACGTCTGATGGCAGATGGAGTATTCTGACGTCGACTTTCATGCCTCTTATGGACCTTGACACTGTTATTTACTTGTCAGTCTATGGGACAGTCTCAAACCTCCAGGTTTTCATCCAAAATATCTGAAATTGTGTTCCGAAGACGAATGGAGCTTTTACGGGTTTGGAACGACATGGGGGTAAGTGAATAATGACAAAATTTAAATTTTGGGGTGGACTATCCCTTTAAAGGTTAGAGAGTCAGACTTGCAACCTGAAGGTCATGGGTTTGAGTCTCAGTACCAGCAGGGATTGTAGATGGGGGAAGTGAAAGACCAGTGCTGTCTTCCACCTTCAATAACACGACTGAGGTGCCCTTGAGCAAGGCACTGAACCCCCAGCTGCTCCAGCTGGTGCTGGAGCAAATGGCTGCCCACATCTCCAGGTGTGTGTGAGCTGTGTTTACTACTCACTCCTGTATGTGTGCACTTTGATGGGTTAAATGCAGAGCACGAATTCTGAGTATGGGTTACTAAACTTGGCAACATGTCACAACAATGGCAGAACACTCTTAACTTCATTACGAGTGTTCGTTTCTACAGTAGGTCCAAAGCTGGGACTCGAACTAGGGACACCTGAAGCGCAATTGCCACAAGGCTATCAGCGCCAATGTTATTTAACATTTTAAGACTAACAACACTGTTCTCTGTTCTCGTTTTTAAAATAATTCACAGTTTACTGATGGTTTTGTATAATTATTAATTATGTGCTGTTATTGTCAATAAGACTATATTAAGAATTTCAGCTTTGTTGAGCACACCCTAAACATAGTCCAATCTCAGCAAAATTTGGTTTGTTTCCATTTCTCATGAACTCTTTCCCCGCCAGCATTTTTGAAAAAATTTGCCAGCCACCACCAGTGAATTTGATGATTTTCACTAAAATTTGATGGCCTCCGGTATATTTTTCTGTATGAATATTTGAATATGCAATACAGCAAAATAAAGATTAGAGTCTCTACTTTTAAACAACAGTTTTATTCTAGCTTAAAGCATCCTTTTTTTATCAACACTTGAATATAAGTAGGTTTCATAAAAACATTTTGTTTTGAGCAAAAAGGTGAGAAAATCAAATTTTTAACCAAATCTATGCGAAAACCTGGCAACCCTTCATCACCTACAGTACGATGAGTGAGAAAAAGTCAGTAGTTGAAACTCAGCTGTCAAGGGTATTTTATTCACTTAAACATCGGGTGAAGTGATTATTTTCTCTTTAATACAGATGATGGCAATGTATTTTTCGATGAGTCCGCTATTTTAGCAATAATCACGTTACCTGCTTGATGGATAGTAATTTCTACAACGGACACGAGTGCTACCACAACAGCATGAAGTTGTCTAATTTGCCACGGTCTCCCTGCTACAATAAAAGTAGTGAGGCTTTCCTCTTTGTATACTTATCCTTACAAGTACAATTTAACTGTATTATTTGTGTCCCCTTCAAAAATTGCTATTGAGAAATTTTATGTTTGTTGTCCCCCCCACTGTAAGACGAAATTTACGTCCCTAATCATAGGTGATAAAGATACCTTAAAAACAGCTCGGTCCCTCATCAGACGATCAGTCACGGTTTTCCTTGGAAGCTCTCTTGTGGTCTGAAGTTCTTCATTCCAGTCCCGGGCCTTTGTTCAACACAGAGGAATTGATTAAAATCTATTCATGTAACTGGCTCGTGTGCTGACTTTCAACATGTTTACCAGAGCAGGTACGTGTTCTTCATAACCCAGGCAGAAGGAGCTGACATCCTCTGCTCGAACACAGTCCATTGTATGGTCAAGTGCTGGAGCAGTCCAGCTGAACACCTGGAAAGGTGTAGCAATCCTTTCAAAAGGGTGTGTGGATCCTCTAAAATAAGAGAGAAGTTAGAGTTCAATAATTTTTTAAGTAAATTTTGTACAACTATAATTTTATGCAGACCAGTACATATTTTGCAGGTCAGCAAGACTTAAACATAAACTCCTTGTGAGAACTGGCATACCTCCTTTTCAGCAAGGCACTGAAGTTCTTCTTAAAAACTGGACTGATATGACTCAGGAGATCCAGCAGTGCGTGACTGAGGACACTAGGATTGGCTGGTTTTGGGTTAAAGCTGTAAGTTGTAGACCTAAGTGAACCAGATTTTTAAAATAAAATTCTATTTGCCTTTTTGAGGGAAAGGACAATTTAGAAGACAACTGTACTCGTTAACTCACTGATTTACGTAGAACCCACGACTTGATGCCGTTATGCTGAAGTGTCTGTCTTCCATGGTGACCACATTAAGATACATGAGGTCTCCGTGCATCTTTCTGTTTCCAGGAGGGGGATTCCAGCTACTCATGGTCAGAACCTTCAAGCACCCTGAGGACTGTTTAAAAGATGAACATATTATCATCCTTAACCCAGAAATAATGACCATCTAGCACAACTTTACTGCCATTACTGTCACAGATCATTTAATTCTTACCTTCCCAGAATTTGTATGAGGTAGTAGGGGAACCAGCAGACGCTCCTTAGAACCTGGAAGGATGTGATCTGGAGGGCTGCAGCTCATCTGCTTTAACCCGTCACCTCTTCGCTTAGGTTTGCTGTCCTCTGGGAATTAAATGAAATAAAAATTTTATCAAGCCACCATACTTGTATTGCATACAGACTTGCAATGTGGATGTGTTTGCGTAATATGAGTGTAATTTTTTATATACATCATCAAATATTACCCCAACTCAGGTTATTCCATTACAGGTCTGCTATATAGATCTACGTATATAGACAGGTATCTTACCTTCCTGACATTCTTCTGTGACACAGCTGAGAAAGGACGGTGAGCTGCCCTCCACTCCATTATAGCCATCAGTAAGGTCCAGGCTCTTTAAAAGGTCTCTGATGTGACGTAAATGGATACGCACTTCTCGAAAATTGTATGGCTCTGTCATAAATAAAGGGGGAGCAAGAACAGAAATTTGAGGCAGTTAATGGTGCTAATTGTATGTATGCCTAAAATTTAAAATTCAACCATTTTACTTTTAGGTGAAGTTTCCAGTTATAGCTTACTTGGTCAACTATGATGATGTGAATTTGATTTAGGGCCAAACTGTTAAGTTTGCACCAACACAAACTCTCCTTCGGCATTAAAAAACTATTTTCAGAATTGACTGATGGAAAGGTTTGGACAGATATTTTTGTTGCTGACCTTAGTATATGTATGCATTTGTAGGAATTTCCCTTTCACACATAAAATTTGTGGGTGGAGAGTATTTAAAGATAGTACATCCAAAAATGAAAATTCTGACTTCATTTATTCACTCACCACTTGCTGCAATTGCTTTCTTCTGTTGAACACAAAAGAGGATATCTTGAAGAATGTTGGTAACCAAACAGTTGACGGTAGCCATTGAATTCAGAAGTCTATGGCTACCGTCAACTGTTTTACTAAAGTTTGCACTAGTAAATTTACTGGTATTTGCGGCATTATTTAAAGGGATAGTTCACAAAAAAATTTATTTACATTTACATTTACATTTAGTCATTTAGCAGACGCTTTAATCCAAAGCGACTTACAAATGAGGACAATGGAAGCAATCAAAAACAACAAAAAGAGCAATGATATATAAGTGCTATAACAAGTCTTAGTTAGCCTAAACACAGTATACGTTTAGCAAGGGCTTTTAAATAATATAATATAATAAATAAAAAAGAAAACAGATAGAATAGAAAAAGAATAGAGCAAGCTAGTGTTAGAGGTCTTTTTATAATTGTATAATAAATGAAAAGAAAATAGATAGAATACAAAAAGATTAGAAAGTTAGTTAGATTATTATTATTTTTTTAAATAGAATTAGAATAGTGAGTGAAAAAGTTAGAGGGTCAAATAAAGATGGAAGAGATGTGTTTTAATGTTTTAATTTATGTCATTAATTACTCACCCTCATGTCTTTCCAAACCTGTAACACCTTTGTTCATCTTCAGAACACAAATTAAGATACTTTTGATGAAATCCGAGAGCTTTCTGACCCTCAACAGACAGCAAGGGTCCTACCATGATCAACGCACAGAAAGGTAGTAAGGACATCCATAAAATAGTCCATGTGACATCAGTCGTCCAACCATAATTTTATGAAGCTACAGAATACTTTTTGTGTGCAAAGAAAACAAAAATAATGTCAGAGAGCTCTCGGATTTTATCAAAAATATCTAAATTTGTGTTCCGAAGATGAACCAATTTCTTATGGGTTTGGAACGGCATGAGGGTGAGTAATTAATGGCAGAATTTGCCTTTAACACCACCAAAAAAAAAATGTCTTAACTCATTTTACGTTTGACATAACCATTACCAGTTGCTTATTTGTGCTGCTCTTGGTAAATTGCATTGGTCGTTATGAAAATTTGCACTGTTTAGTAAATTTGGCCCTTAATCGGGTACATTTTACAGCCTTACCCTCCACTACCCTCAGAATGGAGCCCTCCTGAAGACCTGGTATAGATCTAAGGTGGGCAAAGTTGTCAAGAGTTATTCCATTGAGTTGCAGGGAGAAGCAGGTACGACGACAGGTCTCTTCCCGGTCCATCAACACTTGCTTAATTTCCTGCACCATCGCTAAAGGTGACACCTTGAGCCCAATATAAACAGACAGATAGATAGATAGATAGATAGATAGATAGATAGATAGATAGATAAATATCAGCTATATTTATATCTACACATACAGCAGAAAGCAGCTTCGTTTGAATTCCTGTAAGTGACAAGCCTTTACCTGGAAGTCAGTGGGTTCTGTTCCAGGAGCCTGGATCTTCACTGTGAACCCTGTATCCTCAGATACGTCCATGTCCGGAACAGCAGGAAGCTCTTGTTTTTTGCTGTCGCCCTCAACTTGTTCTGTCAAGTTGTCTGCTGGGGTGTCTGGCACATGGCCACTGGACATGGTGTCAGGGCTGGGTGCTTATTTTGGAAAACAGAAGAATACAAATCACAAGTAGATTACAAAAGAGTTACGAAAGGTTTGGGATGAACTAAGGCCTACCTTGAAACATTCTCAAATTTTTACCAGCACTACAATACAAATATCTAAAAGACCTGTTATACATTTGTTTAGATTTTATTTATTTATAATTATTGTTTAGTCACTAATTATTTTCCTGTTATGGCTGACCACTAATAAAATTCTATGCCATTAGTTTCTAAAAACAACAACAACAACTACAAAATAATTAAAATATTAAACACTAAAATTAACTGTTTTAAATGCTGGCATAACAACTCAAGAAACTACAGAGCTACAGAAACTACAAGAAACATATTGTACAGAATGAAAACTGTATATTTATTAGGGGATTTGCTAACGATTACATTGTTATTCAATTAATATTAATACTCAATTAATTACAAATGTTATTAAAGATTAACCTTAAGTAAGCATTAAAGATATCTTCATGTAAAAATAGGGAAAATGGGCATGCACAATAAAATATCCAATATTTCCAATACTGATCATTTAAAAAAAAGTTATATTGCTATATACTGTGCACCCCTAGACAGAATACACACCTGAAATGTTTGGAGTGGCCAGGAACAGTTTATCAACCACAAAAAGTGTGAAGCGTTCAGTCTGATCCTTTCTTTGTTCTACCTGTGTCACAGTGAGGGTTGTCTGCTCAGAATCCCGCAGTGATAACCCTGTGCTCTGCTTTAGCGCTTCCAGGTCCCACTGCATCTGTTCTACTTCCTTCTTTTTCCACATCAAATCCTGGTCCATCTGTGACAGGCTTTGCTCAATCTCCCCTAACTCTTGCTCCATCAGCCCAGAGCTCATGTCTGTAATGTCTTGTTGTTCTACATGAGATATTTTCTTCTCCATACAAAGAAGAAGCTCTGCAGTTGTAGTAGCATTCTCATTAGCATGCCTTCTCTTTATAATTTCCATCTCTAGTGTCTCATACGTCTGTGCATTTTGCTCTGGGTCTGGTCTTTGAGAGTCTTCAAAGTCATCTGGTTGTGCTATGGGTTCCAAAGTTTGTGCTTCCCTTTGCGTCTTCTGAAGCAAAGGACATTCACTTGTAATGCCATAGGCAGGTTGCATCTTCGTCGCATCAAGAGGTGTTTGTGCTGCACTGTTTGGTTCATTCGGTAGTTTCTTGTCCTGTTTCTTTTCGGTGTGTATTACATTTACTCTCAATTGCTCCTTAGGTTCTTCACGTTCAGTGAGCTGCTCTGTTTGAGTCCAACCATCTTCTCTCTGACTGACGTCAGTGTCACTTTGTGAGGCATCCAGCGAAGATGCAGCAAGCACAGGAATGTTAACATGACCAGAAAAAGAATTTTGACTTACCGTAATATCTGCAAATACTCCCATCCCATGAGATTTACAAGTGTCTGCTTCTGGTCCATGAGTGCATATTCGGTTTTGAGCAGCAGGTGTCTTGTACAGGGACGACAGAAGGGGCCATTCATCCTCTGTGGAGCATAATTGATTTATGCCTGTAATGTTTGTGCTTGGCGGCCCCACCAGCTCTCTATTTCTCTCTCCTCCATTTCGTAGATTGCTTTCGTAAACTCCTTCGTCCCTTCTGACATCTTGTGCTTCCCTCCTCGTTGCCAACAAGAGCTCCAAAGGCTGAATTGAGTCCCCTCTGACCCGAAGGTTGCTGCTAAGTATGATATCTGGGAACAGGAGATGATCTTGGTCCAGAACAGGAGAGGCCAGTAGGTCAGCTGAGCTTCTTGAAGGAGAAAGACTTTCTATATCACTATTCTCTTGGGATAGCAGCAGAGACTGTTCCTCGGTTTGGTTCCCAACTCCCTTGGCATTAACGAACTCGGAAACCTTACGGCAACAGTAAAGTATGTTCCCCATATTGTCCGTTGTTTACACAAGAGCAAAAGAACTGTAATTTTGCAGCCCAAGAAACTGTGAGTCAGCTAATAAGAGCTCATTTGGTTTTAAAATGACCTTGGCTGCTAGAAAAACCTTGCTTTGTTGGTAAATCTTTAAGACAAGCCTGACAGACAGTTGACATACCCAATTACCAAGTCACGCATCTGGCAACTCTGCAATAGCTTAAGCATGTTCTAGACAGCAAATACAGTAAAGACATTGATTTTTTTTTGTTTTTGCATGCCGGAAATTACTGAAAGGATCATTTATGCATAGATGAATTGAGTGACTGGGTGAAAAAAGTTAACAGCAGAAGATCAGAAACATTGCATAGTTTAAACTAAAATGGCTTATTTAAAAATACACATTTTTTATACTATGCAATTGAAACTTATGGATTAATAAGTAATATTAAACATGCAAGCATCTTCTCACAGTTATATTGCTTCATAAATGTGCCCGCTGTCCATCTGCCCCATAAATCTCTATAGAATCACAGGTAAGCAGAATAGCTTGTCCCAAGCAGAGCTGTCCCTCTCTCCATAAAACGCAGCACAATTCTATAGTGTCTTTTCCTCTGCCCTTCATCCAGTGTCTCACACATTTTCTATTCGCGGAGGGAGGCGTCGAGGTGGAGTTCCCCGCATCCCATTCCTCTTCCAGAGAAATCGAATCTCATTTCTTCAGTTTCACTGAGCAAAAAAGCACATGACATGCCTTCTTAAATCCATGCCAGATCACAGATTCGTTCAGGAGTCTTCTACATGATCTGCGCGCTTCTAGAGTGCATTGCTCGGTGATGCACCTCTCTGCTGTCCGCTGGCTCGAGCGGTCGCTATGACATAGTGCTGCAGCACCGGCGGAATGTGGAGGACCTGTTTGGAAAAGCTACAATAGTCGGAGAAGTGGAAGGAGCAGAGAACCGTAAGAATACTAAACGAGCAGAAGTAGTACGCACTATTTTTGTTGTGAGCTTATCGCTCTTCTCCTTGTTTTCTTCTCCCAGAAGCTCACCTTTACTCGCTGCGCATGCGCGTATGCTACTAACGGTCGCTAAACTGTCCTTTTCGAAAAAAAAAATACCAAACTACTAAAAACGGCCGTTTATTATAGATATCTTATGGAATTATTAATATGTTTTAATTTTATAGGAACCAAAATAATGTTGTATATAGGTATTAACATATAAATTCCAAAGAACGAAAAAGTATATTTTATCTTAATACGCTCGAGGTCGTAAAGCTTGTTCGTTAAGTGACTGATATTGCAGTATTTTTAATTATACACAAGAAATATAGTTGAACTGTGCTTTAATGTCTATTAAAAACTTACAAAATAGAGAAGCGGCCACAGGTTTAGCGGTTTTTAGTTTTGAAATAGATAACGTACATTTGATTAGAATGTTTGTCACTTGTCCATAATTAAAGTTTTCACTTTATTTGATAAAAAAATATATTATACCATGTTTCTTTAAAAGAAACATTATTACTAAACTTTATAAAACACTGTCAGGCAATATCACAGTCAGTCTTTCATAGCCTGAAGGCCCTCCTTCAACCTGGCAACCCTGTTGAGTTTGATACATTTTTATAATTTAGAGTAGGCTAATTATGTTTATAAAATCTAACCTTGACGTGTCTATTCTGTAACAACCTGTAAAAAATATTTGGGAATTTTATATAATAGACAATTGTAAGTATTTCTTATAGTAACCAATTTCACTAAATTCTTCAAATCTTAAGTCAAGAATTAAGACTGAGGTTTCTGTAATACAGCCCCATAAAAAGCAAAATGGCTGCTGCATTTGATACACGTATGAATTTAATAAAAATGTATTTCACGTAAATTGTTTATGGTTCTTCTGTAATTTTGTGGAGCTAATTATTATTGTACTATTTATTTTCATGTAGCATCAATATTTGGTAAATAATTTGGTCAGGTAAGTTTTAGAACTTTTTTCATTAATTATTAAACATTGGTTTAGAACAAAATCAACAGTTGTTTTTTGTTGTTGTTTAACTAATTTTAAAAGATATTTTGCTTTTGCCGTGATCAGAACATTCTAGAAGTTTCTATAACATTTTTTTATCCACCTTTTTCATGTCATAAAAATGGGCGTGGTCATTTGTAAATTCTATGGGTCTGGCCTCCGGTCTCTTCTGCTTCCACTCCTTCCAGCTATTCCAACCATAACAAGAACAACAAAACTTTCTGCCTTGATACTTAAAATTGAAACTTCTTACCACTTAACATTAATATATTAATGTATTATCTAAATTATGAACACACTGGTTTGTAGTGCAAACAGTTTTACTGTTTACTGCACATTGTTATTCTCCTCGTTACTTACCTATAGTGGCTAATGAACCGGAAGTCTCACCCATAGGCTTACTTCCGCGTAGAAGAAAAAGGTGGATATTCTAGTGCTTTCTGAAACATTCCAGAACATTTTGGAACCAGTCATAAAAGACAAAAATCATCCAAAGTACACTTCTGACATTTTGGATTCATTTTTGGTAACTGTTTGTTAGTTTGTCATCTCAGTACTATGCATGTACCATGTAATTTGTTAATTTTTATGCACGAGTAAAAACAGAATAGCTTGCACAAGTTGTCAACATATTTGAACACTGTTAATGATCCACAGAAAGTAATGTGATTTTCATATTCAGCATGTCAAACTTCATAAAGAAACAAAATCAAAACAAAACTTTTAAAAAAATTCATTGATTCATTGAAATTCAAGATTCACTGATGCATTTATACAGTGTATTTTTGTTTTGTAGCTTTTTTGTCCCAGTCCTCAAAAATCAGTGAACATACTTTCAGGGAACTTTATAAATATAATAAATATGTAAATAAAAATAACAAGAACAACAAATACAAACCATTTTTGTAATATTTAATAAATAAACAATGTTTCACTTCATATATAGGCTATTCAATACATCATACATTTCTTTTGCAATAGAGACAGAGAAACCAAAAACACAAAAGCAATATAATACACCTGTTTACCTGAATCTGCTCTCCCTGTTCTTCTACAGTGTGTCTAATGTGATAAGAATAATTCACTTCATTGACACAAATGATGACTACTTGGAAAGTGAAAACTCGTTTATAGAGTGTTCTGGATTCAACAAAGAAGACACATTTCAAAAAGGGAAAATCACAATGTAGGTTTCAGGTGTTCTGTAACTTTCCTTACATCTTTGAATCATTCAAGCTAGGAAGTTTCTAGAATGCAAGAATTAGGTTCTGGAAGTCAAAATCCCATTCACTTTCTCCATAGGGGAATGTATTTTCAGCAATAACATATAAACCTTTAAAGACAGACCTACTTCAAGCTATGAGGTTACTAATCGATGGTATATGTTTTTGTTGAAGCCACCAGCCCACATTATTTGAACTTGTTTTTTTGTTTGTTTTTTCTCCAATTCCAGAATTCCTGGGGAAAAACTACATTACCCATGAGTCAACATTTAGAAAATCAGAGTCCACCAATCAGAGAATTGCGACAAGCCCACTCCCAAGAAGTACTGTGAATGATGCAGAGTGAGTTTTCTACATAATTTTTAATTTTGATTATGACATTTGCAATGTCTCATGAGAATACATTTATTTCACTTTTGTATCATTGTGTTTATCTGATTTTCAAACACTTTCTTTGCTTAAAATCAAATTTTGTAATGTTTGTGATAAACCTCAAAGTTGGTTATATCTCTTAAACAAAGACTTTTTAAAGGTGCAGTATGTGATATTGACAGCTGGCAGTTGACATGGGTACTGTGGTCCAAATTCAAAAGATTGCAGGTTGCCAGACTGAGGACACGAAACAGGAATGAGCACAACTGATAATGGAGGGCAACGAGCCCTTACACTGTAAACTGATGATTTGACTTATCTATGGTTTAATAAGCCTCTGTTCATAGAGCTTGGATGCCAAGGCTTTTTAGCTCGGGTAGAATCTGCAATCTCTGACCCAGTTTGTTTGCTCGCTTCCATGGCTGCAATACTGGTAAATTTTCCGCTAACTGGCAACCAAGTGTGTCGAAATACTATTTGGTAAATTAGCAGTGGGCGGAATCACACAGACCAAAACAAAAACAGACATTCCGACAAAGGACACACATTTCAAAGCAGAATAACTGGCTGTAGCTTTGTTTTTTGGAGGATCAAGTATGTGAACATAGCGTGTTTCCTAAATACCTGCAAACATATTATGGTATTTTTATGCTTTAGTACAGTGAAAAAAAATTGCATACAGCACCTTTAAAAAAAACTGTGTAGGAAAAATGAATGGGAAAAATCCCTCCAGAACCAAGGCCATTGAATAAAGGGCACTGTTGCTCTTTATAATTCAGTTGTCTCTGGTCCAATGTCCTCCCTCAGTGGTCGGTCTCTGAATCTACCTATTCGAGCTTCTGGCATCCTTGAAAGGCCACCTTCTCTCCAGTGACCTCCAAGTGACCTGTGCAAGGGGAGGAGCCTATGTCTGAAAGGATAAAGGAAAAGGGCGGGGTCAGGCATGGGGCGCGCCTCTTCGGGCCCAAGCACCCTTTCGCGGGGCACGCATTCCCTCACTCTTTCTGATCTCCGCACCCTTCCTGAAGCTCGGCTTTGGCGTGGACTTTCCACCGTTACTGGAGATGTCCATGGAGAATTTGCAGTCCATTCTGATTCCTGTGTAAATGTAAAAGAATAAGACTGATTCATGCCTCAGATTATGAGTAAATCCAGCAGTATTGCCTCCTACCTGCATGGTGCCTCCTTCATCCTCTTCTTCTTCATCCTCTTCCTCGTAGTCTTCTGTCTGGTGATACAATCGAAACTGTGCTGAATGCAGTTGGAAGGAGAGCTGAGCGGCCAGGTCAGTCTGCTTGCGGAGGTCACGACTCAATGTTGTAATCTTATGACTGCGTCGTTTTAGCTCCTCCAGGAATCGCCGCTCTTCATCTCGAAGTCGAGCCTGCAGTGCGCTAGCAAGTGCCCCCTTTTTCCGTAGCTCCGCCCGCAGCTCCACCAGCATGCTTTCCTGCTCAGCCAGATGCTGCTCTGTCTCCAGTAATCGTGCCTGCAGAAGCTCTTCCTCCAGTTCGATATCTGTAAAAACATGTAGTTGAGGGAAAATGTGGGAATGACTGGAATCTTGTGATATCTGATACTCACCTTCTTGGCTTTTTACTGGTGGTCTTTCACTTAGTTCACAACTCAACTCTGTAATGATATACACACAGAGAGGAGTTAACAGACATGAGAGTGCCATGAAAGTATATTTTAGGCCAAGGGTTTCTGATGATAAGGACCCCCAAATGTGTCAATCCTGTTGCGAGGGACCCCTTCCTATAATACATAAATGCAGCTATATATTTTCTATGTACAAAAAACAAACGAAAAAAACTCTTCCCAAAATTAAATAACTGGCTTTTATATTGTCATTGCACTAAAAATGTTCAAGATAATATTTCAACTTATTTTATTAATATATATTAGCTTTGACTGCGCTGAAAAATGTTTCTTAAAAAAAAAATTAAGGATTTTTTTCTTAACTTCACAGACCACTGTTATAGTCAGTTTGATGTATGAAGAGGTTTTCATTTGAAATGCTAAGTCTGAGTTAAGCATACCTTACATGTTCCCTTCTGTCCTAATGAATGAAAATGTAAAAAAAAAAAAAAAAAAAGTCTGCATTCTTCAAAATGTACTGTAGAAAGGTTTGGAACGAAATGAGGGTAACTAAAAATAGGTAAATATTCTGTGTAAAGTTGCTTTAAAATAATGTGAAAATATGTGAAAATCCCTAAACAAATAAAATCTATTTCATTTCAGACTGTTTCATTGTCAAATCTTTGCTTTCTTATGAAATCATAGTTCATTTAGTGCAAAGTCCTGTATTAGGTATTTCTATATTTGAGTTCAGAATGGAGAATCTATGGAATGAGGATGAGTGACAGACCATTGCATCGTTTCTTCAGGTTGCGGATCTCTAGCCGTAAACCGCTAAGGAGGATCCGGTGTTCCTGCTGCAAAAATGCTACATTACGCTCAACGCTCTCCACCTGTTGGCTAAATGTGGATCTATCCATGGAAGGCTCCTAGATGTTGGCAGATTACTGCACCTGTTTACAATAAAGTTAAAAATGTTAGTATGGCAATACAAAGTAAACACTTTCTTTACTTAGGCCTAACAATTAATTAAAGGTGAAAGCACACTAATTTCCATTAACCATTCCCCTCCAAACGCCAGTCTGATGAGAGCTAGAGATAGCGAGGAGATATGTTTTTTTTCTTGTTTAATATAGAGTGTTTGCCCACTTTTTCAGCGGCCTTGGTTCCAGAAGTATTTTTCACATTCATATTTCCCAAAGTTTTTTTTTTTTTTTTTTTTTTTTTACATTTATTTATCTCTGTTAAAAAAAGAATCACAAGCCATGAACAAAGCAGCTGTAAGGTGAATCGCAACATTACAAATTTTGATTTGACCTTTATTTGAAAACTGGACAAAAAGACAAAATTGGGCCGGAAATTATAGTGGGATTGGGGCAAAAATGCCATCAAAATGGACCAAAATTCCACTCAAATTTAAGATAAAGGGGCAAAATAAATAAATAAATAAAATCAACTGCACAATTAAAATAAATCTATTATGGCTGATATGATTAAAGTGAAATGTGAAAATGAAATGAAAACTGTAGATCTGCTCACGTTGCAGCAGATTTATTTTTACACATTTTTTGCAGCGCTAAGCACTTTAACATCAAACAAGTTTCAGAATGCTTAAAGGGGTCATCAGATGCTACATGCACTTTTACAAGCTGTTTGAACTGAAATGTGTGTTGGCAGTGTGTGTACACAACCACCCTATAATGATAAAAATCCACCCAGTGTTCTTTTTTTTTATTTCGTTAAATCATTTCCCCTTTCTCAAATCGAGCCGATCTCAGGTGCCTGTCTGTTTAACGACACAAACACATCACCACACAACTAAATTTTGTCTTAACTTAGACTGCTCACATTAATCATTCATCACCCCATAACCTCCCTGAGTGAGCTGGCATCAGTCCGCCATTGTTTCAGCATAGCAGTCGTCATTTACTCCCGACATCTGAGCCGCTGAAGATGCAGTGGATTATGTTTGTTTTTGAAGGGAATGCGCCACCGATCTACATAAATGCGTCTATGTTCGTGCAAATCATTCATGATCCAGCTTCACTAACAGAAGAAGTGAGTATAAGATTTTTTATGAATCTTTGCAAAATGCCTTTCATAATAATGTGCTAATTAGCAAGTTTCACGATGAATGCGGTTAAAGTAAACAGTCTCCCAGAGAGCTGCTCAAAGAGAAGGGCGTGGTCAGCAGAGCTCATTTGCATTTAAAGAAAAATGCTACAAAACGGCTTGCTCTGAAAAGAGCTGTTTTATACAGGGTAAAAAGGGTGTTGTTTTGCACTACCATTGAGAAATTTTAACCAAACTATGTTACAGACTTTTCATTAAGACCCTAAAGAATCATATCAACTTGTGGAAAATGGCCATCCGATGACCCCTTTAAGTAATGGTCAATAAATGCTTGCACTGACTAAATTCTGTCATTATAAACAACAAAGTGCAAACAAAGATTCATTTCGCAGTGTAGACAGCTTCTGTGATTTTGAGAGTGCTTACTCATGCTAGACTGAAGTCAATGGGAAATATTTGTTGCTCACTTTCCTTGATATTCTAAAGCATAGAAAAAACAATAATAATAATAAATTTTAGTTTGTTTTCTCTTTGTAGTCAGAATTTGACTTTGTAGCCAAAATAAGCCATTCCCCCAAACATGAAAATGCTTTTATGTCAGGTGTTTCCGTTCTTTGCAGTTTAAAGATGGCTGTTGTTGACATTGATAAAATTTTATTGGTAACAGACTATGTTATTTATATTCTTATCGACTGAAGTAACTGGTTAAATGTAAGTATTTGACATAAACATCAACACAGATACATTTATTGAGGTATTTATAAAACATGCCCTTATGAAGGTAAAAACAATCAGTTCCTACAATAAGCAGTGCTAATGACACAACTGAATTAAAAATGATGGAGAAATATAAAATTACAACACATATTTAAGCAATTTGAGAGCATGGGAAAACAGAGTCTATGTTATTTGCAGTGCTTTATTTAACTCTAAGGGTGAATTCCAAATGGCTTTTTTGCGCCCTTGAAGGGCACTTTGGGAAGGAATGCCATTTATAGGGAAGTTCCAAACGAAAGTGAACAACTGAATCCCTTTACAAAGGGCCCTTCCAGAAGTCTGTTAGCAAAGGGAATATGCGATGGTCACTTCAGTGAAAATCATTAGAATTCACCCACATTTTTTTTCTCTGATGGCAATCTCTGTGATCATGAGTTCTTCACAAGGGCCTTCAATGTTGAACACGTTTATTTGGAAAATAAATTGATATAATGCAGGATGATGGCTTCAACAATAGCATCGATTAACAACCTTGTAGCTCACATTAGGCCTGTCTTCAATATCAGTTCCCCTATGGAGAAAACTAATGGGAATTTTACTCCCAGAGCCTGACTGTTGCAATGCCACTTGGTTTGATAGGCTATTTTGTTTTAGTGCAAAAGACATACATTTTTATAAATTTTAAGAATTATTTTTGTGGCCACTTAACAATATTTCAGATGGCTGACTATAGATCTTAAAATGCCTCTTTTGTTCCAACTTCAGCATCAGCAGATTCAGGTTAAAATCAGCATTATGTCATCTGTGCATCCGGGACATTCAGACCCAGGAAATGCGTAACGGCGGCAGGAGCATGTAAACATCGCAATCTGTCGTCTTTAAGGCGAATATATATATTGGCAAACCAAGTTGTTTTCTTCATAAAAAGCACATAATCCTCATGTCGATGACTTAATCCTTTACTATCTTTATGCCGTTTTCACAGCGAATTCAACAGTAACTACCCACCCATCAACCTTCACGCACTGATCCATGGAATATGTCAACAAATGATGGATTAACTAAGTGTACGATACACTGATTATTGACAGCTGATTCTGCTGAAACGTATGAAAACAATATCGTAACGGTTCATTTTTATCCTTACAGCGCTGACAATCTTGACTATTTCTTTAAACTACACCTCTATTATTAGGCAAGGATGTCTTGAAATCACCGCACAACGTTTCAAGGTCAGCAATCTCAGTAAACATGCTGGTGATACATGACGCTTTGTATCGCTACTTACGATTTGATTGAACAGATGAATGATGCAGGACACCTCCAGTGCAAAGCATCGCCACCAAAGCAGTGCGTCAGAGACACGAAAGGGTTAGTTAGCCATCTGCCATATCCATCCCAACACCTCCTTTATTTAGCCAATGAAGTTAACAGGAGTCAGTGAGAAGAAGTCCTTAAGTTTTGTGATTTATAGCGCAATGACTACGAGCTTGTGCTCAAGGACGACTAAACTTGTGATCAAGTTTTAAATGGAATCTTAAAAACACTGCCACTATAGGCAATTAAATTATTAATACTAAAAAAATCTACAACATGTTTATTACATGTATATACTGGGCAGGAGTTGTGGAAATACATTAAATATTAAGTGCACATGGATCCATATTTATATAAAAAGGTTATTATATGTTTTTGCTGGTCAAACTGGAAGTTAGCATCACCCTTGTTCCCTCAAAAAAAAAAAAAAAAAAAAAAAAAAAAGTGTAGTCCTGTAGACACTCAAGCTTTATATGATTCCTGCATCTGATATCATTAATGCAGTCACCTTCATTGAGATGGCAGCGTGATATAATTAGAATCAAAGTTTATATTCCAAACACATTCTTCATAACTCTGTATGACATCACTAGCAGAAATCTTATATATAGCCATAGAATTCTCATATGTGCGGGACTGAACAAAAAGAGTGAGGACATTCACACTTTAGGGAGTGTTTTCTCTTCACTTAATCAAATGAGCTTGAATTGTTTATAGCACCCCATCCAGTCCTGGCCCGATTTAGACACACACACACACACACACACACACACACACACACACACACACACACACACACACACACACACACACACACACACACACACACACACACACACACAATAATAAGGAATATAAAACAGTGTGTTAGCTTACAAAGCACATATTCAGTGACACACACACACACACACACACACACACACACACACACACACACACACACACACGTTTATGGCGGTGAGTCAAAAACCTCATAAATAACTTTCACAAAACATGCAAACAGTTACTGATTATCATCAATAAAGCTTCACACTGACCATTATAAGAACCAAGGGAATGTAAACTTATATCCAAGATTGAATAAAAAATTCTGTAATTATTTTGTCTTGTGAAATGTTATGTTATTTCAGATAGCAGGACTTAATAAAACAAAAAGGAATTTTGTTAAAGTACCACTTAAGGGAATTTGCAAGGGGAATAATGGAACCCTTTAAACTCAACTGTATTAGTGCTGTCAGACGATTAATCGCATCCAAAATAAAAGTTTTTGTTTAATAATATATGTGTGTGTTCTGTGTATGTTTATAATGTATATATAAATACACACATACAGTATATATTTTGAAAATATTTACATGTCTGTATTTATATATGTATAATTTATATTTAAAAATTATATATATATATATTTAATATATAAACAAAACATATTCTTCTGAAATGTATACATGCATCTGTGTGTATTTATCTATACATATACACAGCACACATACATATAAACAAAAACTTTTATTTTGGATGTGATGAATCGTTTGACAGCACTAATATTAACATATAGCATAGACTCTCAATGTTGTAGTCAGAGAGTTTAAAAAAAAAATTAATACAGGCCATATTTTTTACAGGCAGTAAAAAAAATGTTAATGACAACATCTGTTAGCATTTTAAAAAAAGGTATATTTTATTAAGCTATATAGCAGTAACCTCTGTAATTTTTATTATAATATTTTGCCTAAATTGTTTAACTGTGTACAGATGTAATATTAAGAGGCATAGGTATTAAGTTATATTTGGATAGCAGAATAAGTTGCCTTTTTAGCTGATCCAGGATGTCTGACCTCAAAGTGACATATGCTTTTAAGATATTTTAGGATAAAAGTGCATAACTGCCTTTCCCATTTAAAACAGGCAATATCTTGATTATTATTAGCTGCAGCTTGATGTTTACAAGCTTAAGCATTTTCCATTTAATTCTTTGTCATTTTCAGTCCTCCAGCAGCCCTAAGTAGGTTTAATTCTGCCCTCTAGTGGGACATTGCTAAAGCTTATCAGTAAATGATTGTTCATGGCTGCGATATATTTGTCAAAGTTTAAATTATTTGAAAACCTAACCTTGTGCATGTTCCATTTTGGTCAACAAAAAGCTTTGATGTCTGAAGGCAAAATCAGGAGAAAAGTTACATTGACGCATGTAGCATAAGCACAGATAAAGAGCAAACAGCCTGATGATCATCATTAGAACTGACTACAGAAAGGTCAAAGACTTTATTTAGGGTTTATTTCACTCTGGCGTTGAATCTGGTGTTGTGCCTGATTTTTGTGACAAATTAAAACATGTTTGTTTTTATGTAATATTTTACTGAATATTTATATATTTTTCATTATCTATAGACCACTGTTTAGCTTTATGTAACTCAAATGATTCTTTGTCTGATTTAAACAAAATAACTAAAATTACAAAACAAATTAAATACTGTGTCAACTGGAGAATAGAAAAGAGTGCTTAAGAAGAAAACATTTCACAACAAGGTCTCTAAAATCCTGAAATCATTACATTTTAACTTTTTTATCCATTGTAGAATGGCAAGGAGCATGTGTTAAAAGAGAGATCACCAAAATAGATGGAAAATGATGGTTTATGCAACTGTACATTTATTTGCATTTTATTTTGTATTGTGTTTAGATTCATAAACATGTTGATTATTTAAAATGAACTTTTTCTGACAGACTGCCTTATGCTTTGAGTTATATTTTTGTCTGATTTCTTTTGATTGCTGATCAGACACGTTTTCCAAGTAGTGACATTGTGCAGCTTATTTGCTTTTGCTGTCTTTTTATTTGTTTTATTTCAATGTCTTTTTACCTTAACTCATTTAAGAATCAGTTTGCTATTTAAAGAGTCATCAATCAAATTTTAGTCCAAAACATCAATGCTTTTTGCCACTTGTTTTTGCTTTTTTCTGTTCTTTTACTTGGTGCTCCTTTGGTTAGTTTCTGGATGGTTCACAATGGTTTCTGCACCCTCATCAGAACCATCTAGAAACAACACTCAACTAACCAAACTCCTGTCCTTAACTAACCAAAACCAGGAGTTGCCCTCTCTGCATAACTAAATCAAAAATACTAAGTTTGTTCTAACTAACATTGATCCACTTGATTCATCCAACTAGTGAACAAGACTCCTTTCAGAAGAACAAATACAAAACCAAGAATATGAAAATAGAAAGGTTATTTCTTAAAAAATGTAAGAATAAAATTAAGAATAAAAAACCTCTACAAATTTGGAAAAGATGTTCAGACATACATCAATTTCATTTACCATTATAAATACGAAGATGCTTTATAAAAAAATGTTTTGATATGGTAACAATTAATTAACATTATATAATTATGAAAAAAATGTACACTACCTCCATGTATGTTCAAAACTTTGGGATAAGTAATATTTTAAATGTTTTTTAGAAGTCTCTTCAGTGCTCATCAAGGCATTTATTTGATCAAAAAACTGTAATATTGTTAAAATTTTTACAATTTAAAATAACGCTTTTCTATTTTAACATACTTCAAAAAGAACGGCATTTAAGTCAATAAGGAACATCATTTATAACTTTTGTAACAATTATGTACAGTATAAAGAAAGACTGATGCTGTCTAACCAACTTTGAAAAAAAAAAAAATATAAAAGTGTCCCAGTTTGCCAGCAAGGTCTTGATTTGAAGTGTGTTTGTAGAAGCAATTTTTTTTTTTCAATTTAATATATCCTTTTTTGGAAATATTATTGTGTATTAGAGATGTTTAGCAGTTTAAAACATTATTCTGTGAGGAGTTATGTCATTTTGAAAACCTCATCCAGTAATAATATAGTATAGTAATATCAAAATATAATTTTAGCTAGATGTTCTGCTTCTCTTATATCAATATCTTTTCTCTCCTGTCTGTAAATTTGCTGCTATAATTATTTGAGGAGATCAGTATTTCACTGTATATTCTGTATTATTGAAATAATGTCAGCAATAATGTCATTTGTTGATCAATGTTTAATGCTAAATAGTTATAAAAAAGACAAAATATTTATAAATAAACTAAAATAAATCAACTACAAGATCTGTACAAAAGAAAGACAATGTTGCAATATCAATGTTGGTTTGATATTTCAATAATTTAACATTAAATAATTCAACTCATTTGCATGTGTACAGTTCAATGTCATTAATGGCCATGTTGACAAACAAATAAACATTAAATATTTTGATTTTAAATGTTCAAGTGTTTAAATCATTTATTTTACATTTTTAATGATTTAATTAATTATTATCTTTATATCAACTCACAAATCCGCTGCAGTTCTTAGCCCAGTTTGGGGAAACCCTGTAATGTTTAATGCATTTTATGATGTTGATATCAAAACATGGAATATATTTTCCTTCTCTTTGCTTTTTTATATCAATACGACACATTTACTGGTGAGTTGAAAACAAGTTAGACAAAAAGTAATCTAAAAAGTAGTCAGAATACATTACGTAAAATGAGTAACCTAGATTACGTAACTAACTACAGTTTTCATCATGTAATCTGTAATCAGTAATGGACTACAATTTGTAAAGTACTGCATTATTTACAGTAAATTCTTTATGTCAGTATAAGTTCTTTAAGGTCAGTTTAGATCAGTTGTATCTTGAAGGGAGCATATGAACAGGGGTGTCAGTGTTTTAGAGAGAGGTGCAGAGTCACGCACTTTGCCCTGTGCACATGTCTATTGTTGTGTGCTGCTTGCTCAGCCGTTCTCTCTTCTGTTGTTATACCACAACAAATGCCATTGCTCTTTAACTAAATGCTCTCTTTACACGCAATCTCACTGGCTTTTGGAAACTCAATATCCTTTTTTTTTTTTTTTTTTTCTTCCAAAACACTAAATTGGCCCCCATTTTTTTCTGTATTTTTTTTTTTTTTTTTTTTTTTTTTTTTTTTTTTTTTTTTTGGAGTAACCAAATTCATGAGTGAGTCTGAGCATCTGAATGATGAAAAGCCTAAAGTTTAGGTCTGGCCTCCTGGATTAAGGACTTGTGAACCACTCATTACAGTCATGACAGCCGTCCCGAGAGTTTGATTGTATGACAGCAGTCCACAGAAAGGATAGTTTTTCAAAAACATTTACTGGAGAAAATCTTCTTTTACTGATCAATTTGTGATGTCTGAGTTACAAGCAGGTAAGCATCCAATCATTTGTTATATTATTATTTTCGCTTGTTTTCTACAATAAAAGAATTAGTGTTTGCGATTAATCACATCTAAAGTAAAAGGTTTTGTTTATATAATATATGTGTGTGTACTGTGCATATTTATTATGTATATCTAAAGACATACACATACAGTATTTTGAAAACATTTACATGTATATATTTATATTCATATAATTTATATATAAATATATTTAATATATAAACATAACATATTTTTCTTAAATATATACTGTATGTGTGTATTTATATATACATAATAAATATACACAGTACACACAAATATACTATGTACACAAAAACATTTATTTTGGATGAGAATAATCGTGATTAATTGTCCCCCAGCAATAAAAAGAATACTATGAACTGTAAATGCATTAATGAAAAAAAGGAAAAATAACTTTTATTGATTTTATTTTATTTAATGGAGTATTCTTAGTTCACTGCTTTGACAGTATGATTATGCTGTTGATTATGTAATTCATTATATGGTGTTGAAAACATTGTGATTCATTGTGTGTTCTTGCTATGAGTGATGTCATTTATTATTTTATTCGGGCTGTTATGGTTCTAGGTTTAGTGGCTGGTTTGGAACCAGTGGAAGAGGTCACAGATGTCGTATGTGATGAGGCAAAACTCAAAGATGGAGAGTAGGTTCCACATAAATGATTGTCATTTTCATAAAAAAAAATTTATTATATTTTTAATATGCATATTTTTTTAATGAAAGTTTTAATATTTTAGAAATGAAAACAGACAAAAGAATCATTTAAAAATCAATAAGAATTGTTTTTATTTATTTGCATATGTAAACTGGATTACAAATAGTTGCATCATCATCAGTTTAGATTTTTTGTTATAATGCTGTAAATTATACTGTCATTCTGTATATTTTATATAGTTACAATTTAATTTACTGACCAATTCTCACTATTGACTAGTTGCTTATTAGCACGCATATTGCTAGCATACTTTATTAATACTTATAAAGCACATATTAATGCCTTAGTCTGCATGACCATCCCTTATTCCTACCCCATACCTAAAACTACCTTACAAACTATTAATAAACGGCAAATTAAGAGTTTACTCAGGCAAATTTGAGGTTAATAGTTAGTTAATTGTGACAATTTGTCCCCAAAATAAAGTGTGACCATTTTGTACATATAAAGCTGTTGAAGGACACTCACACTGTGTAAAACTCAAGATGCATGTGTGTTGATCTTGTGATCTAGAATGATGGAGGTGGAGGTCGGTGACCACAATGTTCTGCTGGTACGCTGTGATGGGGTGTACAGTGCCATCAGTAACCAGTGCACACACTATGGTGCGCCACTGAGCAAAGGTAGCTCACTACCAATCTGTTTGGTGCTACTGGCTTGCATCTTCTTAGAGAAATAACATGGGAGGGAAAAGTCTTGTGAGCTTGTAGTATTACAGTGTGTTTGCGGTTCCTCTGCAGGGGTGCTGTCGGGTCACAGGGTCCGCTGTCCCTGGCATGGTTCCTGTTTCAATGTGAAGACCGGTGACTTGGAGGAGTATCCTGGAATTGACTGTTTGCCCTGCCACAAGGCATGTATTACCATATGTTTCTTGACTGCTTAACGTAAAGACTTTAAGAATTCCATATGAAGAGTTCATTTGCAAAATCAGATAACTCATGTTTTTTCATTGTGCATCCCAATTAATCTCAATCAAACTGCAGTTGGGTTATTTTGATTAGGTTAAAAAATAACTGCAGCTAACTAACACAATAAAACACAATAAAAACATGATAACGTCATAAAAAAAACATGATTTTTCAAAATTTTAAAAAACAGTTATTTGTTTTTGCAAATAAACTCTTCATATAATATTTTACTTATATATTATATAAAGTATGTATAATATGCTATATAGATAAATATGAGACTATTTATTATAAATGAAATATATAAAATTAGCTTTGTAAGGAGTTAGTGTTTTCATACACTACTGACAAAAACTTTGGAATAATTAAGAATATTTAATGTGTTTGATAGAAGTCTCTTGTTCTCACCAAGGCATAACAATACCATAACAGTTACTAAAAACTGAGCTAAAAATCAGAAGGATCATGTGAAACTGAAGACTGGATTAATAATGCTGACAATTTAGCTTTGCCAAATAAATAAATTGCATTTTATACTAAAATAGAAAACAGATGTTCTAAATTCAATAATATTTCACAATATTACTGTTTTTACTGTATTTTTGACCAACCTTTTAAAAAAAATGAAAAAAGATTTGAAATATTTCAAACTTCTGGTGGTAGTGTACAGGCTAACATATTAAAAACTGATTTAATCTGTTATTTTTCTTGACAGGTGAAAGTCAAAAACAACAAAGTTTATGTGTCTGTTAAGAAAAGGGTAAAGTACCTTCATATGGACATTTTATCTTCTTCATTAAATGTATGAAACCAAAATTAGGAAAATTCTGAGAGTAAAATGTTAACAATCTTTTCTGTGCAGATCCAGGGTCAACCTAAACGTATTAAATGGATGGGAGCCAGAGATCAAGTGGTGTTACATACTGTCATGCTCCTTGGAGGAGGTGAGAGAAAAATGATTTGCTGATTTATGTGGACAGTTTTAATGTTGCTGTGTATTGTTGAGCGCAGGCGCAGCCTCTTTAATGTGTGCTGAGACACTACGGCAAGAAAACTACGGCGGCAGGATTATCATGGTATCTAGAGACGACCTCCTTCCATACGACAAAACCAGACTCAGCAAGGTGAGCCGTGAGATCTGTGAAAACTGCTGCTAGAATTGTTTTTGCAGGAAAAAGATATTAAAGTTGCTGTTAACATCTGTTAACACTTTTGGAACTGAGACTATATTTTGAATGAATCACAAGTGATTGATTCTGCTTCACTTGACTGTAACTGACTCTGTGAAACTGTAGTTTATTGAACTGTTGTGTAAAATTTATCACATGCAATTCAGATCAACATTTTTGCTTGTGTAATATTGCTTGTATGTGTTTTTTTTTTGCTTTCCAACTTTCCAGGATTAAATCAGAACATGCTATATTTGTTTTTATAAAGTATCACGGTTTCCACAAATATATTAAGCATCACAAGTATTTTCAACATTGATAACAACAGGAAATGTTTCTTGAGCACCAAATCAGCATTAGAATGATTTCTGAGGGATCATGTGACACTGATGAATGGAGTAATGAAAAATTCAGCATGGCCACCACAGCATATCTGTTTCACATTTTAATGAAGTGACGTGAAGGCCACATATGGTAAGCCATACTCAGAATTTGTCCTCTACATTTAACCCATCCAAGTTAGTGTACAAACATTAGGAGCAGTAAACACACACCCGGAGCAGTGGGCAGACATTTTTGCTGTGAGCTTGCTCAAGGGCACCTCATTTGTGGGTAATGCAGTTGGAAAAGAGCACTGTTTATTCACTCCCCCACCTACATTCCCTACTTGTACTGAGAATTGAACCTGTTTGAGAATTGAACCATTAGGCTACAACTGTCCCAAAATCATGGTTCCACTGGGGCTCGCACCCAGGACCTTCTGTGTATAAAACAGATGTGATAAATCCTCTACAGCCTGCTATTATTAATATTTAACCCAATCTCATTTTAGATAATGAATGCTGAGAGCGAAAGTCTCCTAATGAGAAAAATTGAGTTTTTCCACAAGTATGATATTGAGGTCTGGCTGAAAAAAGAGGTGAGAGTTAATCTTGTGTCTCTCTCATTTATACCAGTACTTACACCAAGAATCACATGACAATATCTGAGTTGTACTTTGTGCAGGCTTTATCAATAGATACTAACAAGAAAACAGTGACATTTGATGATGGCTTAATCCAGTGCTATGACCAAATCCTTATTGCAACAGGATGCAGGTAATTACTGATATAAACTATTATTTAACTGTACTTTTTATTGCATATGTCTAGATACAATACTGTTTTTCATCTTTTACTAAACTTTGGTCCACCCAGATTCTAGAGCTTACACATTACTTGATATTTGTTCTTCAGAGCAAAAAGCCTAGACTGCCCTGGTGTGGACCTGGAAAATGTGCTAATGCTGGAAACACCAGAGGATGCTCGGTGCATCCACTACGCCTGCGTGGGCTGCAGGACAGTCGTTGTGGGCACTTCCTTTGTTGGTACACACACACACACAAACACTCTAATGTTATCAGTTAATTTATGGATGTATCCCAAAGAAGAATCATGACAGGTACAGTAGGTAGGTAGGTAGGTAGGTAGATAGATAGATAGATAGATAGATAGATAGATAGATAGATAGATAGATAGATAGATAGATAGAAATAACAGAGCTATTTATAATATTATGCAAAATGTCTTTAAATGTCAACATTTTAAGTATTTTTGTGAGATGCTTTTTAATTAATATAATTTAAATTGTAATAACGTTTTTTTATTTTTGGTAACTGTCTGCTATCAATGTATGAACAGAGCATGATGACACAATTATTCTTTCAACATGTTTTTTTCCCCCCCATAATATCTAATCTTTCTGTGTTTGGCATTGGGGATGGAAGTGGCCGCCTATATGATAGATATGGCCAGTAGTATCACGATCATTGGAAGCAGTGAACTCCCTTATCAGAAGACTCTTGGCCCAGAGTTAGGAAAGGTCACCATGATGGTATGTTATCAGTCATACTGATATCAGATATGTGCTTAATGATTATCTTCTTACTTTGCTTTATTTGTTCTTTAAATGCTGGAAGAGAGAGGAGTGAGGTTCTACATGAATGATGCCGTCGCAGAGGTTCAAGGACAAAATAGGAGGGTAAAGTCAACAGGGTCATTTGTTCTAAAAATTTTACTTTTTTTTTTTTCAAAAACAACACATCAGTAATTTATTTTGGAAGTTAATTGACTGAAATACATTAACAAGAACACTTAACTGGATGATGGCCTCTTTTTCATTTGGTTAATTATGTCTGTTTTTTACAGGTTAAGGCTGTGAAATTGAAGAGCGGTATCACTATAGAAGCCGATTTGTTAATCGCTGGAATTGGTATGTACAGTCGTCGAACTAAGAACAAAGTGCTTCTTGAATTTAAATAATCTGAACAACAGGTTTATTCTCTCTTCTCGCCAATTATCTCCATATAAGGTGTCAATCCCAATTCAGAGTTTTTGAAAGGGAGTCCAATAAGGATGGACTCTAAGAACTATGTAATTGTGGATAAGGTAAGTGTTATGACCAATTTCCTTGAGCTCAAACCTCACACTTCAAAAATCTTTAATCGTGTCCCTCTCTGTCTAGTACATGAGGACCAACATAACAGACGTCTACTGTGCAGGAGATCTGACCTCCTTTCCTCTCAAAATGGCAAAAGGCCAGAATGTGAGCATCGGCCACTGGCAGACAGCGCAGGCACATGGTAATCCAAAATGTGTATATCTGCTAATTTTGCCAACTTTTAGGAATTTTTTAACATATAAACACCATAAAGCTAATACACATGAACAAAAAGACTTGGGTGATACAACAACTTTTGACAATAAAAAATATTCTGCTGAAAACATGATTTTTAAAAATGTGTCTGTCTGTATGCATTTATTTATTTATTTTGCCTCACAAAACAGTTTTTCCAAAAACTGACAATTCATGTTTTGGCCGTATATTTTCGGTTCACTGATAAAACGCTTCTCCAATGATGTGTTTTTACCATGTCAGCATCTATTCTGTGCACGCAACTCGGTAAAGCTGCAGCAGGTAAACATGCCAACAGTGTGGATGCACTTCATTTAGACCCAAAATTATGCTAGAACAGTAGCTCAACTGAAGTATTGAGAGGCGTCTCTTTGCTGAAGAATTTTACTGGTGCAAAAAAAAAATAAAAAATTGGTGCATCACTGGTCTTTAAATATATAATTGTGTAGTGCTCAAATGTCTTTCATTTCGTTATAACTTTTGCCTTATTAGGAAGGATTGCGGCCTTAAACATGTTGCGCAGGGAGGTGGAGCTAAACATAGTGCCATTCTATTGGACCGTCCTGCTGGGGAGAACTATTCGATATGCTGGTGCTCCCTTTTAATGTACATGCTAATCATGCTTTGTGGATTGTAAAATACAGGTATATGTATGTAATTATGTCCTTATTCTTCATTATCCGCAGGTTACGGGGAGGGATACACTGAGATGGTGCTGAAAGGGAGATTTGAGAACATGAAGTTTTTGGCACTTTACCTCAAGTAAGAAGCTGTAGGTTTGTGGCATCCATTCTTTATACCTGTTTTCTATTTAAAGCTTGAAATATTGGCTGTGTACTTTGAACTGCAGGGATGATGAGGTGGTGGCTGCAGCAGGACTGAATGTTGAACCGGCTGTCTCTGTGGTGGCAGAAAGGTTGGCGGAAGGAAGAGTGATAACAAAAGCCGAAGCAGAGTGAGTGAGAACTTAACATCAGTTACAGTATGTTGTTAAAGGGGTCATATGATGCTGCTAAAAAGAACATTATTTTGTGTATTTGGTGTAATGAAATGTGTTTATGCGGTCTAAGGTTAAAAAAAACATTATTTTCCACATACTGTACATTATTATTTCCCGCTTTCTGAAACGCGTTGATTTGCACAAGGCTCATCTCTTTGAAAAGCGAGGTGTGCTGTGATTGGCCAGCTATCCAGCACGTTGCGATTGGCCGAATGCCTCAAGCGTGTGACGGAAATGTTATGCCTCTTAACATATTGTGATGCCTTGTCCGGCCGGAGCGACGAGACATAAACATAAAACCCATTATAAACGTGATATAAACATGATTTCTAGTCGTGTTTTCTTTTGGAAGGAAAAAACAAAGTAGTTTCGCTTTCTCAACGAAACAGCGTCACACAGCGCAACCACATGTGACGACCCCGGGCTGGACGCCGCTTCGTCCACGGTGAAAGCCGATTCCGCCATCCACAGTGCAAAGTTGATGTATTTCCTCGGTGACCAGCACGGATCAGCTCCAGGCATGACGAAGCAGATATCGTCCACTTTTGGAAGGCCAAACAAAGTAGTTTCACTTTCACAGTGAAACACACAGCGTCTATACGACATGGCTACAACTAGAATAAAAAGTACGCCTTCTTTCTTTGCGTGAACATCTGGGTGGCATTATGCAAATCTTCCCTCATATTAATGTAGAGATGTGGGGCGTGTTAGAACGAGCCGTTTCAGGGGGGCGTGTACGAGTCTTAACTTTTATAAAGAATATCTCTTTGGATCTGAGACTTTAATCTTTGCAACTTCACAGATCTTCTTTATTCACCATGAGCTTGTAACACTCCAAAGAGAAAGGAAAATTTGAAATCGCATCATATGACCTCTTTAAAGGTTCACTGAATCATTTATTCCTTATTGATTGTATTCATCTTTCTAAACAACGGATACAACCAAGGAGTCAAGGTTTGGATGGTAAACTAATAAAGATGTTATTTTCCTCCAGCCCCAAAGCGATTATAAGTTTATACTTAATATGTACTTTGCTCAGTGTACACACTAGATATTGCATGAATAATTATAGTAGTATGGTACACTCAGAAAAGAAAGGGTAGAAAAGCTGTCACTGGGGTGGTTCCCTTTCAAAAGCTACATCTTTGGACCTTTTTACCCCTAAAAGGAGCATATTGGGATAACTAAATAAATATATACAAATTATATATTAATTATATATTGACCATTTTAAAGCTAGTTCATAGTTCATTAACTAATGTTAACTGTAGCAACTTATTAACACAATCTAAGAAGGAACAGTACTTCTACAGCTTTTATCAACCTTAGTTAATGTTACAAATGGACTCGTTTTGTAAAATGTTGTCAATTTGTAAAGTTTTCTGAATTTGTAAAGATATTGTACCATTTCATATCTGCAGTCATTCTTAAAGATGGAAATCTTTAAATATCTACACGAAGGCCATAGCATTGAAATTCCATACATATGGATATTGGGTTACACTTTATTTTAAGGTGTCCTTGTTACAGTGTAATTATACATTTAAGTACTGAGTAATATTAATTAACTATATGCACTTGCTATATGTTACTTACGTGTAATTATGCATAATTTATTGTTAATATAATAGTAAGTACATGTAACATTTGTAACAAGGACACCTTAAAATAAAGTGTTACTGGATATTGTATGCGCACAGTATCATGTGTCAAAACAAACATCAGTGATTCGCCTGTAGCTCATACTGTATAATGACATTTGACCTTTGACCTCCCACAATGGATGCAACCCCCCCCCAAAAAAAAAAAAAAAAACGCATGGATTTTTGGCAATAGCTGATAATTCCATCAATCGACTATCGGTGCAGATTAATTGGAAAACCTATCAGTTGGTCAACCTCTACATTTTAGTATTTGTTGAAAAGGTACCACTCTAGCGACAGCTTTTGTAGCATTTTTTTCTGAGAGTGTCATATGCTATTCTGAACAATGGCTGCATCTAAAATCACATACTTCCATATATACTATATAATAGACGAAAAACAGTATGTGAAAATAGCAGTATGTCCAAATTCACAGCATTCTTAAAACAGTAAGCTATGTGGAAGTATACAAATTACTTACTATTTCCGCATCTAATGGACACTTACCTTACTATCCCATGAAGCCACAGGGAAAGGATTTGTGAACAGCAGTGAAGTGACTCAGCTGACACTGGTAGGTCACATGACAGTGACAATATGACAAATGCAGTATATTCAGATTTCATTCATACTACTACATACGTTCATTCTATATAATGCTATAAAATGAGCATTTACTTATTCAAAAAAAGTACCTACACAGGGAGTATGTGATTTCAGATGCAGCCAATGAAAAGGAAAAGGAGGTACCACCCATATGGAGATTAAACATTGTTTGTGAAACTGGTATGGATTCTTCTTCTGATATGAGTGTACCCAATTGTTGAAATACTGTTCAAATGCACAATTCATGTAGTCATTTATGAAGTGAAATGCTAGGTGCTCCTCACATACCATCAGAGCTATGTTTTATTGTTAATGTTTTTTTACTGAGCTTTTTTTTCTTTTAAAGGTCAGATGACCTTAGCTGGCTGAAGCTGCAGCCCATGTGACCACTAACAACAGTTTGAATTCCGAATCATCAGAATTCAGCCATTCTGTCCACAGTCCATCCCATCCAATCATGCCTTTACTCAGAAGACTTTTTTTTTTGTAACATTTATAAAGGCCAGTGCATTACAGTATGTCTCTTTAAGAGATTTGTACACAGTTCACAAAGAGTTTGCCATTTTAACACTGATATTCAGAGAGGAGAACCTCTACCAACATACGACTATGAAAAAATGAGAAGCATTTATACTATTCTTGCTGCAGTTCTCTGAGCTTCCAAAGAAAATTTGAGATTTTGCCAGTAAGCTCAGGTTCAGATCCACTTTTCTGAATATGAACACAATCCTATATTTATTTTAATCTGTATTTATTATTAAGATATATTTAGGTTTTTAAATTTTTTTTTGGTAAATATCTAGTTCGTATAGCTCATTTACTCAATGTTTAAAAGGAAAAGTAGATGTAATAGAGTTAATCAGTTATTACGTACAGTCACTCTGATAGATCTAGGTGGCGTTGTTGGTCATCAAGCTGTGAAATGGAGCATGGGTAGTGGAAAAATAGACAATCATGAGCGCACGTCCAATCAGAGCGCTTAGGAGGATTAGATGAACACTGAGCAATGGATGCTGAATGTGACGGTGGTCACAAAAGGGGGAGCATATATAAAAGAGCAGGACAAACATGTTACAAAAGACCATATTACAAAAGAAATGCTGAGCTGCTCTCTTATATTACCTCTTATTCTCTCTCTCTTCTAACACGCAACCCAGTTTTCAATCCCAAATCCTCATAACTCACTTCTGTTCTTATCAGCAAGAATTTGTGCAGAGATATATGGGTCATAAATGACAGTCCAAATCTGGAGGTGATATGTGGGCCATGAAATAGAGCTTAGACCTTAAGAAGTTCTGTAGCAGAGAATCGAAAAGAATCTTTTTATCAAGTACACTAGATTGTTAAAGTCTATCTAACATTTCCCACAATCACATAAAGGGATACTCCATCCCAAAATGAAAATTTTGTCATTAATCACTTACCCCCATGTCGTTCCAAACCCATAAAAGCTTTGTTCGTCTTCGGAACACAATTTAAGATATTTTGGATGAAAACCGGGAGGCCTGTGACTGTCCCATAGACTGCCAAATAAAATACACTGTCAAGGTCCAGGAAAGTATGAAAAGCATCGTCAGAATACTCCATCTGACATCAGTGATTCAACCGTAACGTTATGAAGCTATGAGAATACTTTTTGTACACAAAGAAAACAAAAATAATGAGTTTATTCAACAATTTGTCTCCTCTGTGTCTATAAAGTCATTATTTTTGGTTTATTCGCGTACAAAAAGTATTCTCGTCGCTGGATGGACTATTCTGACGATGCTTTTCATACTTTTCTGGACCTTGACAGTGTATTTTATTTGGCAGTCTATGAGACTATCTTAAATTGTGTTCTGAAGACGAACAAACCTTTTATGGGTTTGGAACAACATAGTGATTAATGACAAAATTTTCATTTTGGGGTGGAGTATACCTTTAATTAGTTAGATGGACTGCCTGTAGTTTTTGTTAAAAAAACAACAACACTACATTTTAAAGCTATTATTAAGGGGGAGCAGTGATCCACAAAATGCACACTAAGCAAGGAATAGTTTTGGTATACTTGACTTTTTGACATTCTGTAAAGGCGGATATTGCTGATAAGCAATGTGATGACTTCCATGATGGCCCATTTTTCTATCAGGAAGCATGTTGCAGTGCTGATGCATTATTAATGACATGCAAATGGATGAGCCCTTTAATAGGTCCAATTTACTTGCAAAAAAAAAGTGAAATCAGGTTGGCAACCATATTGTACAGTTTCAGTTCATAATGTTATACATCACTGTTTTAGATACAGCATAGTAAGGAATGTACACTTGAGTCCCCATTATAAAAGTAAGAAGACAGTCACACACCAGGCTCTTTTTACATACAATGTGCTGCAAAGCAAGTGTATCGTTTGCACTGGTTGGGCAGTTTTAGTCACTGTTACTCATTCATGGTTCATGTCTTGTTTTTTACTCAGTTTAAAAATATAGCACATTTGTCATACTCATATTTGTAACCTTTTAAGAGCAAAAAAAAATGTTTTACAGGTTTGGACTTTTTACATGAATTGATATCAACATTAATTATTTCAATTTGTTTTATACATGCATGTGAATATATAAGTTTGGGGTTTCTTAAGCAGTAACAGTTTGAAATATTACTATTTAAAACAATTTTTCAAATTTAATTTATTTTAAAGGAGGAAACACTTCTTAATATAATTTCATTCTAAAGTAATGTTAAAAACACTACTTTGTGTGTTTTTTTATTCTGTGATGAATAGAACATTCAAATGATCAGCATTTATAAGAAATAATACATTATAAACATATTTAACTCACTTTTGAACAGTTTAATGCACCCTGAATAAAAGTGTTAATTTCTTTGAAAAAAATGAAATAAAATTGTACTGATCCCAACCTTTTTAAAGGTAGTGTATAAATAAATAAATAAATGTATGTTATGCAAATATATTTTGTGTGTGTGTGTGTGTGTATGTGTGTGCAAGTAATATGCAATAATATTATTTAAATATTTTGTATTATATAGTATATTTTAATAATTTAATTATAAAAAAATTTAAATGAAGGCAAGCAATATACATTGTAGTCTCTGCACATGATAGATGACTGATTGTAAGATTTCATGAAATAAGTTCTTCATGTTAAAACTCCAGACTTGTTTCGTGTATTTAGTTTTGAAGAGTTTGAGTCTATGCTTAGACCAGTCTGAATATTTTGTAGAAAAGCCTGTCTTGATGCCATATAACGTTTATGGCGGTTGGCTCTGTAGACCTCCAACCGTTGGGCCTCTGCAGTGGGGTCTTCAAGAGCTCCTTCCCACCTCAAGCTGTCCTGTTCGAGATCAGTCAAATCAGATTTGTCCTCCTCTGCTGGAACCACTTCTGATACATCCTTGGGATTTTTGGATTTGCTGTTCTTACGTTCTTTGGCCTGAGCATTGCACTGAGCATCACTCATCTCTCCGTTGATCCACTGTTCTGTCTGGAGTTTCTCTAGAGAAACAGAGAAACTATAGAAGGTTTAAAATATATCACAATGCTTCTGAAACGATTCCAGCAACCCACTGGTCAACTACTGCAGGAGGCAACTTTCAATCAACACTATACAGTAAAATACAGTTAAAGACAGACTTTGGAAATGGCCTAAATGTTTAATTAATGTTATTGATTTGACAGCACTGGAAAACTTGTATTCCTAATTAACAATGCCTTGTTTTACCATAAAATATATAAACATTATAAATTATCTAAACATTAAAAATGAATAAAATTATTTTAAACTAAAAATTTTTTTGACTTTTGACATTTCAGAGACAATGCATCAACGCTTTTAGAATTTTTTTGTTGTCCAACAGCTACATTTTTATATATTATACTATAATATTTATTTATTTATTTATTGTTCCACCAGTAACCAGGTAAAGCATTCAAAACTCTCGTTTTTAAAAACCAACTCACCTGAATCCCTTGCCTGGTTAATGCCATTCCTCGATTTCTTTTTCTCTTTTGTTGTGTCTTTCCTTTTCTTTTTGCTCTCTTTCATTGTGGCAGTCAAAGGTGGAACGTGAAACTCTTTTTTAACTGAAATATCCTCGCGCATGTTCGTTGTTTGAGAGGCGCCTTTAATCCGTCTGTCTCTAAACGATGCCATACTTCAGCCGTTACTTACTGACGTCCTATTTTCATTCCAAATGAACTTTAACTCAAAGCAGTTTCATAAGAACTAAAAGAGATACTATGACAAAATTAAAATGTAACATTTATAATATAAAGTATCCTTAATTCGCTAGCTGGTAGCGCGAAAAACTCCGCGTTCTGTCAGCATGAAGGTTGTTTGAGCGTGATGACGCATCTCCATGGAAACAGAACTCCTCCTACGTGCCCAATAGGAATGGAGAAAACAGTCACGCACACATACGTATCTGAGATAAGTAGAGGTGTTTACCACTTGCAGTGCAATAACAGTGCGCATGATATCTAGATTATTTGATCACCCATTTTATTAAGCTGCACAAAAGAAAAGCTGTGATTATATTAGATTTGTACAGAAGCCAGTAATAGAGTTAGCATTTAGTACTATAAAGCAATAAATATTCAACTCAAAAGTGATCATACGACCTGTTTTTGGCTCAGACACTGACTCTATGTTTAGAACAAGGCCATCAGTTAGAGAGAAGAACATGGTGCTGTGCAGCTAAACTTAGCAACAGTAATAAAGGTTAGGTCAAAAGGAGAAACAGCCGCCAAGCGTTTTTACTGACATTTTGTTTTACAGATGCAGACCCTTTTTGTTTCTGCATGCGTGAAAACAATTCTGCATTGCTCTTAAAAAAATCTATTGTGATTTATTCAATGTTAGGCCTTTGTGTTGAACGTAAAGTTTCATAGGTTTCCCTCTTAATTTGTAATGGGCCCATCTTTCCCTTTAGAAGCTGTTGCTTTGTTCATTTGAGATGTTAGTTTATAGTTTTTTTTTTTCTTCTGTCTGAATGGTTTGACTTTGCTGGTGGTGGTGGATCGGGGGGGGCATTTGGAGTTCAAATAAAGACCCATTTTTTTTTAGTGGAAAGCTTGTGTTGCTTGTTCCTGACTTCTCTGTCCCTCACATATGGTTTCTACAAAATTAGACATTTTTGAGAGCAATGTCTGTTTATAACAGCCTGCTTTTTACATATCTTTATAGGTCTATTGAATGAATACACCTGGCATGTTTAAATTATTATTTTATTGAAATTAACTTTGGGGGATGTACTGCAAACTTTCACGTGTACGGACTATTGGCTGAGCAGGAATCATTTTGATTGGTTGGCGCCACTTTGTCCCGCCCCCCTTTCTTAGGAGTCGAGGCTTAACATTGGCTGAAGCGGATGTCATTCATAATCTACGGAAGACAGTCGTCATAACGAACCGTTGACGTCGCAGATCCAGTGGCCAGCTGTTACTAATCGCGTCACTCCATTTGCCAGCTGATCGCAGACGCCGGTAAACGCGAGAGGCGAGAACGGAGGAGCCACTTTACCGGTGAGGTGAGCGTTTATGCTGATCAACTTTTTCAGACAGCTTCGTAGTCAGTCTAATCCGCAATCTGTGGGGGTTTGAGATGGAACAGCTTTATTAGCTCCGGGGAAAGGCGAGGCAGTCGACTTTAGGTGGGGCGGAAAAAACCCTGATTCTTCAGAGGTACGAATACGCGTTACATTCGCGACAGAATATACGATTATAATATTAGACCTGGCCATCATCGAATATGTTGGATACCGGGCGGAGGTCATTACATAAGTTTCATTCCATTATACCGGCCAAACTTCCAGCCTAACGTTACTAAAGCCTTTACTCGAGGGCGCAAATTATATATGTGTGTGTATTATGTATTTAAAGTTCTCTCAAGAAAATCTAATCCGACACGTTGAGTTATTCGGTACAATCACGTCAGTCCTTTTTTTTATTGCTGCACAGATGCCAACGTGTCTGCTAAAGTGTATTTCCTGATTTGGTTGGGTAAGAACATCCTTATGTAATTCATTCACCTCTGATGAGGAAATCTCTGTAGCTTTTGCTCGATATTTAACGGTTTTGCTGGTCATTGAAGGTTTCAGTGGAATGTTACAGATTTAGGAAGTGACGTAGCAAACGTTATAGGCTTTATATGCTCTGATAGTTCAGCTATTTCATGTATACACTGTTTTGGGTAATTCTATAGGCTATGTAAAAAAAAAAAAAAAAAAAATAGAATTGAATATAATTTTTGTTAATAATAATTGCCTATTGTTTAGCTGAGTTGATGTTAAGTAACTTTTATAACCTTTAAATGCCTCTGAATATACTGGCATGGTTTATTTTCATGATTTTTAAAGAGAATTGATAAATATAAACTAGAATAAAATCTATATAAGAACAATGTGCTGTTTAAACTATATTCTGCATGTAGATTGTGTGTGAAGAGCAGGCCTCAAATGCTTGGAGTATTAGCAACACTAAGACAATGCGTATCAGCAGAAATCCTTGAAAAGACGCTCCTTGTGACATTCTGTGTCTGTATCATTGGGTTGATACCCAGCCAGCTTCGTTTTTGAGTCAAAGATAAGCAAGTCAACGCTTTTCGACCAGGCGTCCAAAAATAGACAGTTCTTCTGAATTGGTGTTCAAATCTGATTACTGTTATGCAGTTACAGCCCTTTAAGAGACAGAAAGCTAACGTGGCCACCTTTTTCCTCATGTTTGAGGAGTCCATTTATAAACTCGGACTGCACTTTACCCTGTTGTGGATCTGGAAGGTGGGTTGCGTTGCTTAAAATCAACCACTGACAAAACCACATTTCTTTTTATAGATGGTTTCAGTGGTGAGGTATGTGTGCACCATACTTCCTTAAGTAATAATTATCATGATGCTGACAAGAAAAAACAAGTATGTTTTTTAAATACAAAATGGCATATTTCTGTATTGATGCCAGTGCGTTAAAATGGCTACCATTTTTCCTGCCTGCAGAATCCCTGGCAAGTCAGTACTCGGTCACATCTGATTCAGCCTCGGGCTTCGCAGTGCGATTATTTTAATTTTTTCCCCTCCGCCCTTAAACGGCAAAGAGCGATGGAGACATCTTCCCACCCTGTTCTTCAGTACTCACACACTAACTGATTCAGTCTTTTGTTTGTTCATAGATATCACTTTGTCAGCTCTGAGAAAAGACCTCAGCGTTGGCACAAAGTCAGAGTTTAACTGTATGCTCGCGGAGGCCAACTGATCACGTTGGTTGAAGTTGAGCAGTTTAATTGTTTGTTCTTGTGCAAACACTTTAGATACCAAGGGTCAAACATGTCTTAGTACCATAAGACACATTTTTTTAGTGCTAACAGTGTAGGCTAGTGTGTTAACCATTAGCAATAGTGAACTGACCTTAATGTTTCAATTTTCCATTCACGCATTGCAGCTTGTGTACACCCAGACCAGATCAATAGATCGACTGGTGACGGGGGAACGAGACGAGCGTGTTCAGATATGCAAACATCGTCAATCCAGGCTCATTTGCTTGCACTGCTGCGACACCCTTGGAAATTTCATTGTGTTGAAATGAACATCCATTCATTTCATTTAGGAGATTTGTATAGCATAAGTTTTGTAAGAGTTTTGAGGTAGAATAAATGCTAAATAATGACTTATAACCACTAATTACCACATAAATAATTTATAATACACAAGTCCAAAGTCAGCCCTTATGTGATTATTGAGGCCTTAGTTTTTTTTCTCTCTTGAATGTTTCTCTCACGCGTGCACTTATTAACACTATCGGTTACATGTAGTGTAGCTATTACGTTATTTTAAAATAGCACCACTCAACCAACATTTCATTTCCAAACTGCTGTGATGCACACAGCTGCCAGATGGGGAACATGCAAGAAGCAACAAAATATAATTTATCAGAACTGTCGCCGCAGGCACATTTTATTCAGTGAGTCTGGGACTTTTGAATCATATCTACATATTTTAAAATGATGCCACTTTTAATAGTTAAAAGGGTCATTCATTCATTCAAATTTGTGTTATTTCTACACCCAATATGACCTACCTACCTCTGTAAAACATAAAAGGAGATGTTTAGAAAGTTGTTCAAGCTGCTCTGATTGAAACATAATAAGTGGATAGGGACAAGGGGCAGAAAAGCCTCAAAGTGCATGACAAATGTAATTATTATTTATTTTTTTGGTGAATTATCCCTTTAAGCTTCCCATGAGAGAATGAAGCATTTGAGTCATGCATAATTTTAAACTGTTTATCGTGTTTGTGATTGTTCTGTGCATCATAGATGACATTATGTCTGAATTGTGCTCTGAAGGCCTTACCTTGTCCTCTGGCCTCCACCCCCAGTGCCTGCTGATTCATGTCTGCGTGTCTGCGCCGGCTTGCTGGATGGGGGAGGGTGGAATGAACGAGGGACACGGAGTACTGAGAAAGAATGGTAGATGATTACCAAACGCAGCACGGGGAGGGAAACAAGACGGAAAGTGCGAGCAACCTGAGTCTGTGTCATAGAGTTAGCATGATTCAGTATATGTGATGTTTCTGTGCGATGGAAAGTATAGACTCTTTTGAGACAAAACACGCTTGTAAGCAAGAAGTTTGTTTCGGCATGTCTTGTTGGGGATCTGAGAAATGATGGGCATTTTGGGCCTTATTTGTGAAACTCAAACATCATGATTGGCAAATTGTTCTATTATTTATTTTTTTATTTTTTGTGAATTTACGTAAGAATGATTCACAAATGTGCAACAACTTGTGTAAAGAACTATTCAGATTTTAGATTTATTATTACTCAGATTTATGTCCTCCAAAACTGTGTAAAAGATATTGAAGAAAAAAATAACTAGTCTTATTTATCTGAAATAATGTAGTAAGGAAGAAATAATGATAAAAGCATTTTTTTTTTCTTCAAAGCAATAAATCTTTTACTATTCCTTTGTTACACGAGTTGAAATTATGGTACATTTTAACTTACATAAGCTTGGAAATCAGTCTGTGACAGTAAAGATGAAAAATGAATTCAAATTGTTTTTACATAATTTAAATTTATTAATAAAAACAAAGTAATTTACACTTCAGTCAAATGTATGTTTCTTACATAAACTATTTTATATATATATATATATAATATATTAATATATATATATATATATATATATATATATATCTATATATATATATATATATATAATATATATATATAATATCTATATATATATATATATATATATATATTTTTTTTAACTGTATTTAACCCAGCATTTGTTAGAGTGTATGATTAAACAGAAATTTAATGTCATAAATTCATGTTTACAAAGTTGACATGCAGAATTTGCCACGGAGTGTCTCAGAACTTCACATTTTTAGGTTTGTACTTGATTAAAAATATTAGATATTGCACTGACCCACTTGGGCAAATGACAGTGAACCAATCCGAAATACTCACACTGACCCTGAGACAGCAGAACATCCTTGTTGTTCAGCCCTGTATGTTCTAGTTGAAACTTTAGTTGAAAATGTCATATTGGTATTTTGATGGTACTCTGTGAAAATGGCATATCTTGCGTTATTTTTGAAAAGTAATCTTCTGTCTTGTTTTTATCTTCTAGGATTGTATTGGATGCTGATGAGTGAATATTGGCTGACCTACCGCAGTTCTTCTCTGGCAAACTTTATGACCCTGTCCTGACGCTAAAGCTGCCAGCTGAAGAACTGTTGTGGTCAGCTCTACCCAGCATGCACCATTTTCATCTGAGAGTGCTGTGGATCTTATTCATTCTGGATCATCTCTGTCATAGAGCTTTGATATTTAAAAAAAATCACTCTTTTTATTATTGAAGCAGAAAATATCTTAAATAGAGAAAATATTTCTTAGAGAAATGTTAAATTTTTGTCATGAATTTGATAAAAATCAACCATATAAATTTTTTAACCATATTACCAAAAAATATGAACTTAAGTCTATGGTCTTTTATTGTATTGTAATATCAAACTAACTAATAAATGAGTGTTTTATGTATGTAGTATATTATGCCTGGCAGAAGTCATTGAAAATAATTTTCTGTACATTTAGCCTTTGCAACAGCTGCTGCCCAGCATTAAACTGAAACTGTTGAGTAAACAACTAAACAAAAATCAGTTTCATACAAGAGTCATGTATAAAATTAAGCTTTTAACTGAAATGTTAAACGATGTTCTCAAGAAAAGTGTATTTTAATACATTTTTAGGTCGGGGCAAGTTGTCACTCGTCTGTAAAATGCTGACGGGTGTATTAATAACGATATTTATAAGCCTAAACTATTGTTGTCCTGCACTTGTTTAAGTGTTATGTCAAATATGACCGATAGAGGGCGTTAGTGGTCAGTAAGGCTAGCTGAGTTGGATCTACTGCATGTTTATCAAGCAGATAAATTTACTCATTCTTGAACATTTTCCATGTTTTATCACTCTTATGTCCACATGCTGTAAGATATGACAAAAAAGGCTACAAGTGAAGATAACTTTGTGTCTCACCAATAAAAATACATAGATTATTTTAATCATTTTGTAAGAGAATGGATGAATATGAAAAAGTTAAATTATTCATTTTAACATTAATTTGTCACAGCACCCAGCAAATGCACAACGGTCCAATAAGGTTACTCCAAATATGGCTAATTTTGGAGGAACCAAAACCATTCTAGTTCTGGGTAGTAACTGATTACATATAATCAGGTTTCAAAATTCAGTACTTCAGCCTGTGGGGAAGTTAAGCCACCCCTTGCTTCTACACGACCTTAAACAAAATTGGTGATATTACCACACATTTGAAGATTTAACCATCTTACCCTGTGATGGAGAGAGGCCATGCCCCTGATCCGAACAGAGCATGTTCTCTTTTTAATATGAGGTTAGATACAATATATATATACTGTTATCTCCTCCTTATGATTATAGAGTATTATTTTACTGTAATTCTACATTATATTTCATTCATTTTACACCAAACATGATTCTGATTTTGTTTTTTATTTTGAACTTGATTTTGTTCTGTAAATTTTAAATTGGCCTTGTTTATGAAAATTGGCCAGTGAAGTTTCTTTATGAAATTGTATTTCCCTGCAACATTTCTAAGTGGGATGTTGAGTACTATAGCCCATTTCTGGTCAGTTGCAGTTTTTTTTTTTTTTAATTCTTCAATTTGAACTTTTTGTTCTGTAATTTTTTTAAATAATTAAAAAAAAACTAAAAAAAAAAACCCATTGTGAACCATCTTTAAATGCAACTTTTAAGAAGTCATCCATCCATTCTATTATCCAAACCTATATGTGCTTGGGGAGCGTCTTGAGCCACAGGTGAGGAAACTCTCTTGATGGATGGTCAATCACAAGGCTCACATATAGATTTTAAGAAGTCATTTTTGTAGAATTTTTCTTCCTTTGTTACAGCATGAGGTGAAAATATTCAGTTTTACTTTAGCATAATCAGTGGTACAGTTTATCTCCATATGGCTCAACTCACCTTCTTCTCCCATAGGCTCAATTTACCCCTCACTAGGGTAGAGACCACTTTTGTTTTTTTTGTTTTTTTTTGTTTTTTTTTGAAAGCAGTTTATTTTAGACCCAAAGTGGTTATTCCCAAGGATGCATAATTTAAGTGTTTATTTAAGTTGGACCCATTACTGTCATGTGCTCAGTTTAAACACACTAAAAACTGGCTCAACTCACCTGCTCTCCCCTACTTGTAATCAGACTACAATTATTATTATTATTATTATTTTTTATGTTGACATGATCTATTATTACATATTCACACAATACCCATCATTCGGTTCTCCCTAATTCTTATTTTTCATCTTTTAAATGTTCTTTTTTTAAAATAGACCATGTATATACATTCAGAAAGTCTTTCAGTTGTGTGGACATTCACACAAAGACCAGTCACTAGTCACAGAATTTAACAACTGGATTTACAAAACTCAGGTGCTTTTTTTCCTTACCAAAACTAACCTCCCACGGGATTCTTTTTTTTTTTAATGTAAACTCACTTTTCATTATCATAAACTACATTTTGCGAAATTAGAACTTGACTGAATTGATAAAGCTTGGTTTGTAGACTATTCACTGCAATAAAGCTTGCAAGAAAAACATCAATCAGATCAAAACGAATTAATTAAAGCGTCTGGGTCCACAGATGAAAGAGACGTACGCTTGCGTCAATTAACGCGTGTGAGTCCACCAATCAGATACCCTTTCGTCGTGCCCAATGGAAACTGATCGATTTACGCAAAGTGTCCAGATTCGCATGTCCAATGTAAGACCAGAGTGGTAAATATTTATGAAGTGCATGGATGTCCAATAGGTGTACGAATCTGAATCTCGCTCGAGCTGCTCTGCTCTGCAACTGGATTAAATTCAAGATCTCATGCTGATCGTGATAACTTCATAAGAGTGTGTATTTGATGTTGTTCTTACACAAGGGGATTTATTCTGTTAGAGATGGATATTAATACGGACGCCCCTCACGCGACAGGTGCCCTGGGCGAGAGAGCCGCGCTGCAGTCCACCGATTTTGGAGATACTCAGAAACTTCTTGACATCTCAGACAAAGAGCTGAAAAGAGAATTAAACCACTCGCCCTCTGATTCACGCCTCGTGAAGTGTCTTGAAGCGGAACAAAATGATGAACAGACTGTGGTTAACGTTGCCGCGGAGCCCTGCTCTCTGTCGCGGGTCAGCTTCAGCCGCGCGTCGTCGCCCACGCCCGCGGAACGCGAGCCCTGCAGCTTCATGTGGGTGGCCGTGGTCTCCTGCTTCTGCCCGGCCGTTCCGATAAACCTGTTCGCGCTTTATTTCGCGCATATGGTGAGTGGTGTCACTGGAGTTCAACTTAATGAGTCTACTTTTAGAATTAAACTTAATTACTTTTAGATTTCACATTTAGAAGCCTAATAAATTAGAAAGCCGATTAAAAAAAGTAAAAGAAACCCTTCTTGTTGGTGGCTCACGGGGCCCCTAATATTTCATAATGGGGCCACCATATATTCGGCCTACTTATCCATGATTTTCTTTCTGTTCTGCTTCAGTCTCGGTCCATGATACAAGCAAAAGATTATGATGGGGCCAGAAGACTTGGGCGACTATCTTTGTTGCTTAGTATCGTTTCCATTGTTGTGGGTCTGGCTATAGTCCTTTATCTGTTGTTAACAGGTAAATTATATCTCTTTTTCAGTACACACACACACACACACACAGGGGAGTAGATATCGGGGACATGTCGCACCCAACTCAACTTTGAAAACATGAAACTGTCAGTATCAGTATTATAAAAATACAGCTAATATTTTTGATTGTATTTTGATTTCTATTGTTATAAAACAGTTATAAAAATGCAAATAGCATTATTTTTTTAAAAAGGCATTGGTTGTCTGCAGCCGAGTTGAATTAAGATCATACACTAAAATGTCTCTCTCATTTCCTTTTCTCTCTCCCAGAGTATTAGTTGGACATAATTATGAGCATTGATGTAAACGGGTATTGGAGCTAAAACCAAAGAAGATGGACGATGAATGCCATGGGAAAACCTTCAAAGAAAAAAAGCTTAAATATCAATTTATATTATATAAAGTGTTAAACTGAAGTTTTTTTTTTGTTTTGCTTTTTTGACAATGACTCGTGATCATTGAAAAATTGTTTCTAACCTATCTTCCAGCCATTTCTGTTGCTGTCTTGGAGATTTTGCTTTATCCAGCAATGCATTAGCACCAAAAAATTTTGCACTAAATCTTAAATGGCTTTGTCTTTTTAAAATTATGATCTACATGAAATATTACAATCAGCTGTTCATATTGTTGGATTCAATACATTTGAATTCTTTTAAAGAAAAATGAAAGTGAAATCTATACATTTTTATCACTTTTTTTAATCTATAGTGCAAGTGCATTATATTACGCGAATGTATTGCATGTTGCAATAACAAGAATGTGACTTGTTCTGAGAATGAGAATCTGTTGATATTATTTTCCTTTTCTTTTACGACTTATTAAACTTTTCAATTGCACTGTTTTTTTTTTATTTTTGTATTCTTGTAATATACATTTTATGTAATCTGTTAAAGCTCAAAGGCCTAATTTACCCCAAAATAAAAATTCTGTCATTATTTACTCTCTTTATTATGTAGAACACAAAAGAAGATATTTTGAAAAGTGTCTTTTTGTGCATAGCATGAAAGTCAGTGGGTTCAAATATCCTCTTTTGTGTTTGGGTAAAACCTATTTTTTACATTTCTTTTTAGAAAATTATTTTTATTCCTCGTCATTTTGATTCATAGCCTTTTGGAAGTGTGGAGTAGGATCATAAGGATGCAAGGTGGAGGAATGCAGTGTGAGATGGGTGTAGCAAAAATATTGTACTGAATATATGTATTGAACTCGTAAGACATGAACAAGGGCTATATTCAACCAAAAGCACATGCATGCCTAAAATGAAAATTTGAATTGTGCAAATTTGTCTTTTGCTAATACGGTGCCATATTTTAGCATGTTGAAATTAAACCAAATTTACCTAATGGTCTAGTTTAAGTGTGTTTTTTGCAGATTGTTTAGAAGCGTTCCATTAGCACAGGAATTACTTGTGAATGCTAGACTGAAAAAAGCTATAGTACATCCTGTTCTGCTATCAGCCATCCAGCCTCCTGAGCAACGGAGATCAGGGGAAGCACGTCTGGTAATTGATATCCTTTTCACATAAGTGCATTCCGTTCATCTCTACATTTAGTCATTATCTGCCTCAAATGGAGGTTATTCTTAAGCGATTTCCGCATCAAAGTGTAAGTTGGTGTCTATATTGTAAGACCCATACCGAAGAAACCACTGCTTGTGGACAATTTTATTTTTAGTAGTGCTTCAGACATAATAAGACATAATTTTGCAGTTATTCATATTTTTGACATGTAGACCCACAAAGACATCTGTAGCCAGCATGTATTTTCCAAAACCACAGAACTTTCGTTTGCTTCCTGTTCATAAATGATCCAAACCTCCACTAATGGCTGCGTGGTCACTTGGGGCTAGTTAGGATGATAAAAGCTTTGAGCGTGTTGTAAATGGGTTTGATGCAGAGGCCAATACCACAGAGCATATAAAGTGTATATTACAACATTTTACAATATTTCATAATATATTGCTTTAGTTTCTCCAGTTTAATCAGAATGGTCATTTAAAAAAAATTTACATTATATTTGATGTGCAGTGTTGTTGCCATCTAACATTGGCCATTCACGTTGGATCAGTGCTATGGAAATATACCTGGTGCTTACATCTTTAAGGTACGTCCCCCTCTGGGTTGATCTGATCATAATGCTGTTCTTCTTTTGGACTCAGTACAGGCAAAAAACTAAAGACTGAGAAAGTGCAAACCAGGTCTATTGAGGTATGGGACTTTGATTCCATTGAAACACTAAAAGGTTGTTTCGAAGTTACAGATTGGGATTTGTTTTTAAAGGGCTGTGGAAATGATGATGATATGTTGAATTTTCATGTATACAGTGTTATTCCTGTAAAAAGTGTAAAACGTTACCCTAATATTAATAACAAACCTTGGGTTACAAAGGATCTTAAACACTGTTTGAATCTAAAAAAAAATAGCTTTTATTTTTTTTAAATGGTGATAAACATGCTGTTAAACTCCTGCAAAAATTTAATAGAAAATTTAGCAAAAAACTAAGGATGCTAAATGGCAGTATAAATGGAAGGTTGAGGAAAAGTTTAAAATGGGCAATGAGCAGATGGCCTGGAAAGGCCTAAATAGTATAATAGGGAGAAATCAGAAGAAGTAACATAATATTCAGTGTTCTGATTCTGCCGGTTTTGCTACTGAATTGAATCAGTTTTTTTTTAATACTAATTCTGATTAGAAATGGACTCCCTTAGGGCATCCAGTATTTCCCCCTATAATAATAGAGGAAAAGACATTGGAAAAGGTTTTATTACGAGTTAAACCCAAAAAGACAACAGGTCCTGACTGAATAAAGGGGAAGGTGCTGAGGGAATGTGCAACACAGCCAAAGGGAGTTTGATTGTAATGTCATACCTCAGGCCTGGAAAGAGAGTACCATTATTCCACTGCCAAAAAAGACACATGCTAATGACCTTATAGACTACAGACCAGTGGCTTTAACAATCTGTGCTTTTGTAAGTGCATGGAGAGAGTAGTTTGTCAGCAACTCTCCCAAGCAATGATTGGGAAATTGGATCCCTTGCAGTTTGTTTACAGATTTGGGCGTGGAGTTGTAGATGCCACCCTCACTCTGATGGATAAGATTGGGAAAATACTTGGATGCGGCAGATTGTTGTGTTAGGATTTTATTTATGGATTTTTTCTTTCCGCTTTTAAATACTGTGAACATAAATATTCTTTTGAGGAGGTTGGAGGAGTTGCAATTGCAAGTGGCACCATTTTATGGATTAATAGTTTTTTTACGGGACTGTCCACGGCAAAAAAGTTGGAGAATTTGGTTTTATACACTGGCGTTCCTCAGGGGTGTGTTTTATCACCAATTCTATTTTCTATTTATATAAATGAAATGACCTGTGATACTGATGATTTGACGGTTATAAAATAAGATGATATGGCACTGGTTTGGACGTGTAATTCAGTCATTAAGATACCTCATTTTTGTTGTTGTAAATTTTAATTTTATATTTTCGACAGAGGAGGGTTCTCTAACATTAGTAAAACTTAAGAAATGTGTTGTGAGGTTAACAACATACAAGCACTCTGTGAACCTTTGTTAGTTAATGGAGAGGAATGGGGGTTGCACGTTGAACAGGTGGGGCCTGCTCGTCGTGCTCGCCACCGTCTGCCGACCCTCCGTGTGCGCGCCTGGCCGGCGTCTCTCGCAGCGCGATCTCGCGCATGTCCGCTTTGCACCTGGTGTGATCGTCAGCACACGTGGCGTGACGGCGTGCCCGGGCGGGCGCTTCGGCGGTGCTCAGGCGAGCCCCCGTGCGTCGGGTTTTCTCGGTGATGTGGCACCCGTGCGCTGCACCGTCGTGCGGTCGCGCCTCCGCGTGCACATCGTGCACCCCTCCTCGGGTGCGTCAGTGCTCTGTACTCGCTGATCGGCCGCCCACCGGCAGGTTGATCTCGCGGAGCGTGTGCCAGACACAGAACAATTCGCTGGTAAAGATTTTAGAAACCTAAATTGAAATAATAATACCTCATTTTTTTCAGACCACCAAAATTATGTGCGCATATAAAGGTTTGATGTGCCAGGGATATGCCTCTGATCAAATCATTAATAAACTTTGTAAACGCATAGCGCGACACAGCCTTGTGGTTGGTCCTGTGCGCGCGCACTTGGTCGGCTGGCCAAACGTCGCGTATGTCACCGCTGTGTGATAGTTTTAAACTGTCGCGGGGGGCCGCCCCCGCGCCACGGGCCGCCCCGCCG